>NC_071104.1:17355000-17535000 GCF_024256425.1 Clarias gariepinus
ACATAGAATTGCAAAACGTCTGATACTTTAGGGGGAAAACAAAGAATTAAACAGTTCCATCTTTATTTATTTATTTTTTTAAAATGATATTTTAATATAAAAGAACCAGATAGAGACTGATAAGCAGCTGGTGTTATCCGGGTATTTTAATGACCTTTAAGCAAAAATTTAACATGTTTTTACATGTTTTATACAAATTATTGTTTTACCTTTGACTAGTTTTGGAAGAATAAATTTTATTTTTAAAGTCATGTGTGCGTGTTTTAATTGTTGGGGGATTGTTTGTGTATTTAAAAATACATTTACTTAAATCAACAACTTCAATGTGCAAAAAAATGGGACCCGACGTTGTTTTAAATAGTCAAAGAGTTAGGCTAATAATAATAATAATTATTATTATTATTACTGGTTATAGAAACAAATTAAAACAACAGTTTTAATTTGATCATATGTATCTGTGCTAGTTTGTGACTATGTGACCCATAATAATTTTTTCTCAGTATAAAAGTTTTGGGTTTTTTTAAGAACTCCATTAAAAGAGCAAAGACAAACTTAGAAGGAGTGGAAGGTAAGAAACCTCAGTGGAGAATACTGACTGTGACATGGTGCTAATTGCTCTGTGTGTGTGTGTGTGTGTTGGCGGGGGGAGGGGTACTTCAGACTTACTTGTCTCTGCCCAAATGTTTGTGTTAAAGCAACGGAGAAATGCCGGAGCGCGCACACACACACACACACACACACACACCTCTCATCCACAAACGCTTTAACTGTTGTCTTGTAAATCGTTGATTAAACCTATGAACACAGCTGTTCAGCATCAGTCCTAAACACAAGCGCAGGGTCTGTTTTTGTCCTCAATTAAAAGACACCAAATATGTTAATAATTTACACAATGATAAGATGTTGTTTATGTTTAATGTTTATTTTGCGGGATATATACAAGTGCTGTGTATAACCAAGTGCCCCAACAGACATAGCAACAGTGTAGAGAGTGTGTGCGCTGTGGGGGATTGGAAGGTGAACGAAGATAATAATTTACAAGACAAAAGACGTTCAGAGGTGTGTTATGCCCTAACCCCCCGGCACGGATTGCCCCCTATTACGCAATCGCTATCTTCAAAGAAAAGCCGCCGCCCCTTTTCATTTAAATGCTATAGCGAGTGTTTTTTCTTTCCCTCCGCTCGGTTTTGTGAACACAGTTGCGTTCAGTAACACGATGGAACCAATTACCTAAACAGCAGCAACAACAACCATTATGATCACACTTTGTTGAATTTATATTGCTTAAATATTTCGCAGCTCTGTCCTCTTTGCATTGCTACGTGTTTATTTACTTCCTTTTCGCATCGCACGTATAATGCACTCTAAAATCAACACTATCAAACACTCAACACTATCAAACTTGGAAATGATATAATATCAAATCAAACATCACGTTATTAAAATTAACGAATTTGTCACTACTCTTCTCTTATGCAGCACGGCTAAAAAGATAATAAAAATTACACCAAAGTGCTGCAGGTTTGGTGTCCGTGAGCTTTTCCTAATCAGAGTTACACGGGGGGCATTTTGTGGCTGCCCCAGTTACACTCTACTTAGATACTACACAGAGGGGAGTTAATTTTTGTTTTCTTCATCCTAGCTTAATTTCATCTCATGAAATAATAGTAAGTTTTGGAGTTTTGGTATGAGTTCATCTCCCCAGCCAGTGTTGGGACAGGGTAGCATCATGGCAGGATTGGTGTAACTTTTCTTATCTTTTTAGCCGTGCTGCGTAAGAGAAGAGTAGTGACAAATTCATTACTTTCGTTACTAGACTATTTTGTCTGCAAGTGATAATTTACACCACGATAACATTACTGCAGAAGGATCTAGAGACGTGACTTTGAGACGTTCACAGTATATTCGAACCGTAGACAGTGTTTATTTTGCAGAACATTACAAAACAGCCATGTCCAATAAAACAGTGCATCTTTAATAAGCCACATTGGTTTCGAGTCAGTAGTAAAATTAACGAAAGACTGAGAAGCCCCGTAAACTTGACAATAATAGTTGATCTTATATATATATATATATATATATATATATATATATATATATATATATATATATATATATATATTTTTTTTTATTATTATTATTATTTTTAATGTTCAACTTAACGTTTCAGGGTAGCCTATATAATTTGTCTTGTCCGTTTACAGCGTTGGCTGATTTTGTGATTGAGACCCATGGGTTACATTGAAATATTTTTTATTAGTAGTAGTAAGCCAGTCTTTAGTAACCCTGGATAAATCACAATATAAGCCCTCTCTCGCGCACGCTCTCTCTCTCTCTCTCTCTCACACACACACACACACACACACACACACACAGACACACGAACACACACGAACAAGTAAAACATGAAATCGCGTAAAACCAAATGAAACTATGGCAAAAATATATAAGCAGTAAAATTACAGTAGTATCCTGTAGGTGATCCCTGTCCTGATAACAGGCGCTGACCCTCTGGACCTGTTTAGTTCTGTTAGTATTGTGTTCAGGTGTGAATGTTTATGGGGATTTAATCTGTCTCTGCTGCCGCATCTATTCACCGTAGTGATAAGTGATTAATGTCCCATCAGATCTTTGATGGGGAAACGTTATGCTGGTTAAATGACTAAAGACATACTGATCCGTATGAACAGATATTTGTTCCAGATATTATGCGTTATTAATCGATTTGTTATGCCAATTTTTGACTATCAGCGAAAAAAACATCAGCGAAAACATCAAAAATATAACGAAAACAAACTCAAGCAGAAGTTAAATTTTAAGCTTTACTTTGCAGTAAAATATTATCTACCAGTGTATTAAACGGAAATAGATAAAAACACCATAATGTAAAATACTGTACATAGTCCGCATTTGTATTCCGTACCTATAACGACTGGTATAGATAAATTACAGATGTTACCGTCTTTAAGTATTATTAAGGATGTCGTGAAAAATATTGCAATAAGTAGTTTTATTAATTAATTGAATCATTAATTAAAATAGCATAAGCATCATGGATTGTGTATTGAGTGATTTAAATCTGTTTTATGAATCGTTTTTTATCCCTCTTTTTTACCACATCATCTTTTTATGAAACTATGTTGACGTAAGTTATGATATATATATATATATATTAAATATAGTAACCGGCTGCTTGGACACTGCAGAAGCAGTCAATGCTCCATCTGGCGGAATTATACAGCATTGCAACTATCTTTTTAGAAAGCGCATGGGGGCGTTTATGGGGTGGGGCATCGTTAACTACGTCATCGCGGGGGATCACATTCCGTGCACGGATCGATCATGGTCCTGTCACGGTCCTGTCATGGACCTATCATGCTCCAAGCGGCTGTTTGACGTGGCTCCCACTGTATCTATCATGATTCCTTTATTTGACAATTTATGTCTTGCCACACTGATTCCCAAAGACATTTTTAGTTTATATATATATATATATATATATATATATATACAGTATATTTGCATTTAAGGTGGTAAAATGTTGCTGTTCTTCTATAATGCTACAGATGAGACACTCGTTGACAGGCAGCATTGTGTCCTGTGCAGTAGGAGCAAATTATTTGTGATGTTTGGTTAGAATTGTAACACAATCTGAACAAAACTTTAATATCACATCAGGAAATCTATAAAATTGTGAGGTGGTCTGTGGGTGCTCACATCGCTATTTGCTACTATGTTTACGTCTGCTACTTTAGTTTAATATCCACTAACTGAATCACAAAGAGTTGACTGCTTTAAAGGAGTCTCTCGGCAGGCTGCTTGGTACTGTACGAGTCCATATGGCCGATTAGCAGGAAGTAGAGAATAAAATCAACCAGAAAAGTGCAATCCTGATGGCGGATTAAAGGAGATCTATGAGCTAAAAGAATAAACACATTTATAATATCATGCAGTGTTCAGTTTTGTAAAAATAAATGGTGTTGGTAGCTGCTGCCTGATACGTAAACAAAATCCTAAGTGATGTAACACCAACGTATAAATTGACAGGTATATGATCAATCGTTTGTAACACAAGATAAAACAGCATAGCAGTATTTTCCTCCTGAGTTAATTTAATTACTGCCCGACTGTGACGGTTTTAGAGACAGGCCTTTAGACTCATTAATTGCACAAGAGCTGTCAGTTGACATCTTAGCCCTGCTTAATGAGCAACAAGAGGCTTGTGGGTGATCCTTCACAGTGGGATACCATACTGCTCAGTTTTCATTTATCTCTACTTCCCGTAATTTTGAGTAGGACAGGAGCACACATACAGTATATGATGTTACAGACATCTTTTGTCATCCCTTTGTTTAAAACACTGCACATTTTACTGAAAACCAGACAACCGCAGGTTGGAGAAAGTGTCTTCGCTCATTAAACACGCTGTCCAGATCCACCAGCTATCCATAACCCTTGTGTGGGTGGATATTATAGCCATTATCTCATTTAAACCATAATGTGGCATGAACATTACAGGATAACAAAAAAAAAGAAGCCAGGAAAGCTTTGTGCTTTGATCTGGAGAACCTTCATTAGGCAGCTGTATTTGGTGTTCTTTAAAGAGACTGGAGCTTAACAGGCTCTAATATGCCATGATTAGCCGGCAGATAGAGCTAGCTGAGCAGAGACGCAGACAGAATTCTGATCTGATCATCCTCTCCCTCTACTGCCCATCTGTTTTTTAGAACCTGGCCTGCTATGCATCTCTTTACTATATATGGCATCCGTTATTAAAATGCATGATGTATGCCCTCTATCTCTCCAAATCACTCCTGCATCGGTTTCCTGTTCATTCTGTTATTCCCTCTTCTCATTTCTTGCCTCATCTCATGCGCTGCCTCATCACATCAGCCACTCTCCTGCCCCGTTCTTTTTTTTTTTTTCTTTCCTGTAATAAATGATTTTTGTGCTCAGCACTGTTTTGCCCTGTACTCTTTAATCTTGTAACTGTACATGTCAGATGGCTGCAGGCAGTTACATCCTAATAGAGCAACACAGCTCTCGAGTGCAAAAATGCCAACAGCTACAGGCTGTTGTGTTCACATGATTGGTCAAATGATCGGTCTAGTCTACCGTGCATTTATTTTTAAAAGTTTGTAATTCAAAATAGGAAGTAAATAACACGCACATGTAAAAAAATTTTCAGAGTTCACTCCCTTAGAATGAGTGCTAGATGGCCAAGAGCTTTGAACTAGTGCTTTAATACAGTTCTTGTGAAGGCTGTTTCAAGTTGTGCGTAATTACAGCTCGAGGCGATCACCACTGAACGAGTGCGATGAAGTGGAAAATACACTGTTTTTGCAGGAAGAAAGCACAGTGTGCAATGTTAAAAAATTAGTTGTGCAAATAAGTTCACTTTTGTAGCAAACTTTGACTTTGCAGTAGGAGTTTTCATAGTCTTTTCTGTAAAGATGATGATTTTATGGTGCATGTGCAACTTGTCACAGACCCTATGCTGATAACAACCACTCTTATCCTAATCTGTTTTTTTTTCCCTCTCTCTCTCTTCTAGATCGGGACTTTAGTATCCAAGTGACAACAGATCGCCGGGCCTACACGGCAGGTGAGCCGCTGGAGCTCCGCTGCACCATAGATGCTCAGAATGTTGCTGAGCGTTACTTCTCGGTGTCGTGGGTCTTCAGCAGCTCGTCTATAGCCGTGGTGGGGCCCAGCGCTGTGCCCGTGCTGGGGGCAAACTATGTACAGCGTGAGGCCACTGGCCTCATGACCATTCGTAAAGAGAGTCCGTCTGTCCACCTGCTGAAACTGCAGCATCTGCTTCCTGAGGATGCTGGGAAATACATCTGCAGAGTGACTGAGCGGGAGAAGACACCCACCGGAGAGTTCATTGATCGAAGCAAGCGCTCCCGTAATGTTCAGATCGCCGTGCTTTCCCTAAGTGAGTATTTGTTTCTCAGTCTCGGTCCCTTAAGGCAGGTGAATGAAAAGGTGAGTTTCCTAAGCACTACTTTTCGCTCCCACTGAAGTAGAGTAGTGTTATATTCTTAACCTAACCAGACAGTAAAGACAGGAAATGGCACATCAATAGATTCAGTAATAGTGTGGGCAGCAGGCCATTAGAGCCATGTCATCCCTTTTTCCAGCCAGATTTTTCTTACTCTCTATAAAGGCCAGTGGGGGGTTTGTTTACTCAGATCCACAAATCTTGAGTTTAGACTCTCGATTATCACCTAGCCCTTTCCCCTCACTGAAGAGTAATGAAAGAGGAAAGGGGGAATAATGCCTTGTCTGAACTCCTTTGCCATTTCGGACAGAGTAAAATCCACCAGAATGGGAAGTAAAGCATAGTGTCCATGCATACATTTATTTGTATTGCTTGTGTTAAAGAGGTGCTGCAAAGGTGTCATGTTTGACGCGGAAGCTGTTCGAAGACTAAAAAGCTGAAAGAAATCAAATTGTGGAGAAAAAAATTCAAAAAGAAGCAAAGAAGGCACACCACTCTGAAACACGTTAAATACTGGCATGTTTATATTGATCTACACTGCCTTGTCAAAAAATGTCACCATTTCAAAAGAGTCAAATTATTGGGCTGCATCCAGTAAAGAGAACAACTAAGGAGATTTTAGATTACCTGAGCAGGGTTTAGAACCCCTCAACACAACCATTCAAAAACTGGAAAAAAAAAAAACTGTCAAACTGCCAAACTGTCAACACTGTGAAAGAAATATGTTCGGAAATGATTATGGATGGAGATCGCTTGAACACTTGGTGAAGTTGCATGTTTATAGCCGTGGTCAATAGTGAAAGTATATGCATTAGGCACAGTATGATGAGAACTGGATTGGTACTCAACAGCTGGGTGGCTATACAGTAAGTAAACCACTAGTTACTGTAGGGAGACTAATCATAAATTTTTGTTTTTCTTAGCAGTGCATACTCGTGTGTCATTCATGATGACATGACAAAGGGACTTTGCTATTGCCATTACTATTGCATTAAGTTGGAGATTCAATTTTAATGGTCATAAATATGAGGGATAAACCTTCTGAGAGCTAAAGAGCAAGAGTTTCTTTTCTCACAAACCATTTTCCAGCAACATTCCATGTAATATTAATACTGACTCCAAAATAAAGAGTGCAAAGGGAAACACTGGGCACAGTGCAGCCACACAAGGTGAGGAGGTCACGGAACCTTTGAGTTTCGACAGGAGGTGGGAGAGCTGCACAGAGTAAAATACTGATGTGCTTCTCAGTTGGCCTCTTTAAAGGTAAAGAGAAGGCTAAATCCCAGTGCTAAAGTATTAACAGGTAGTTGCATGGCACTGTGGGTGGTGTGGAAAATGATAACCAAAGTAAATAATAGACCAAATGTTGTCAAAAAGATGTCAAAGGCATCAAAAAAATGATTATCTCAGGATTTCATTATAAAATAAATCTAGCACACTGCTGAATAACATGTAAACATTAATATTCAAGTCATTCCTGGTGGATATTTCCTTTAAAAGATTTACAGAATGAATGAAGGACTCTCGCTCTTAACAAAGCACTCCAGCTGGGATGAGCGTGGGAACCATGGTAGAGGATTTACCTGCCATATCTGACCCCTCCAGCTCTACCTGAGCATTAGCCACAGGAGCCAGGATGCAGCCCAGCAGAGCATATCCTTATACAGTACTTAATATCTCACACAGTTCCAGTCATGCAAAACCATACCAGGAGCTGGAAGCAGCCATGTCATAACCCCAGCTCCAGCTGCAGCTTATTTGGATGACAGGGGGCGGGGGGGATCCTCACCTTTCTCCCAGAAATCTGCTTAAAGGCCCCATAAAAATGCAAAGCGTAGCTGAAATAAATACGTTAGGGCCAGTGACCCAAGAACGCACCCTTCTTTTATGCCAGTGCTCCACTTCTCATGTATTACAGAAGGAAGGAGGAGATTCTGCAGATGTCTTTCTGAAAGATCCTCTTTATTAGAGTAATTTGTTTGGCTTCGTCCCCCAGGAGCTTTTCTGCAATCTATGCAGGGTTTATGAGACCATTAGAGCGATAACAACAGCCTGGGGCTGCTGCACACACACACCACAATTGTCTATATTTCTTCCTTTTCTTCTTGGTTTTATTGTTTATTATGTTTGTTCTGTCTCTATCTCCATCTCAGTTGCTCTCACTGTTTTATTCAGACACACACACACACACACACACACACACACACACACACACAGTTTGACACCCTTTCTGCCCCCTTTGTCCTGTTCTTCATCAGTTCCCATGTCTGGTCTTCATGTTGTGCATTGAGGCAATGTTTGACAGTTGCACCAAAGCCACAGAAACCCTGCTGACAAATTGGGCCTGATGGAGGGTCTGTTTTTCAGTCAGATAAGAAGCAGCTGCACTAGTAGCAAGAATCTCAAGTACATTGAGGCTGAGAAAACATAGTGAGAAAATGGTAAACATTAGGCAGACAGTGGAGAGGAAGAGACAAAGATGGAACTGCTCACACACTAGCTGATTTAAGAGCTTCTTTTCTTATGACTCCGGTGGCTAGAGATAAGAAGCAGAGGAAAGGTAAATGTGGGGAGATCAGAATGCAGACGTGCGATCTCTCACATTCAGTTTTGACAGACTAAAATCTGCATTTAATCGTGTGGATTTGTAGTAGTTGTATATTTTTTAGTGAGGTGTTTTGCCATGTTGGGACAAAGTTTCTGCATAAAGAGTAAGAATGGCTTTGTAGTAGCATGCAACAAAATTTGTGCATCTTCAAAAAAAAAATATATATATATATATATATATATATATATATATATATATTATTTTTTTTTATCTTCCTTGATTGTGAAAAGCACATGGTTGTGTGTAGAAAACCCCAACTGAAAACACTGGGGACAGCCTTTCAGCCACATTGTGCTTGCAAAATCCTCCTGAACTTTTTGATCCAGAGACACAGTGCCCAAAACTCTGTCAGTCAAGATCCATTAATCATTGTACAATAAACCATGACCCAGCTGGAGCAGCCTGAAAGAACGTAACACAAAATGCACGATCACCATGAGGTGTTGCAGGCTCATCTCATCAGCAGATCATTCACTAAGTATGCTAATAGAATCTGATGAAATAACACGGAAGGTTGCATTTTCTATCAGTTCAGTAAATAACGAGGTCTACCTGAGGGAATTTCCTAAGGAAATACTCTGAAAATGACTTGGCACACATATAAGGAGCTTCATCAGTTCAATTAAGTTGTGAGTTCTTTTAAATAATTTCTCTTTCTCTTTCTTTCAGGTAGTAACATTAGTGTGTCATTGACCAGCAACTCCTCAGAAGTGCTGGAGGGAGAGCACATCCACTTGACATGCTCAGTGCATTTGACAGTCGGCGCTCTGTCCATCGTCTGGCAGTGGGCAGACAAGGATGGCGGCGCTCCTGCTGTTGACTTGGCGTCAGTGGATCGCTATGGCACTATACAACCTGGACAAAGTTACCAAGAGCGCCACAGCTTCGGGGAGATCCATGCGGAACGGATCCGGTCAGACACCTTTACCCTCACCCTGTATAATGCCTTCCCCAATGATGAGGGGCAGTACCACTGCATTGCCACCGAGTGGCTTCAAAGCGGCAGTGCGCCAGACTGGGAGTGGCAGCACATAGGGGAGAACTCAGCCACCACTGCCATTACAGTGAAGTCTGTAGGTAAGGAAAAAAAAACATTCCGTAATGAATTTGTTGAGTTTAACTGTACTATATTATCTACTGGAAAACATACACCGACCATTGTGAAATAACAGTGCAAAACATCAGGACCAGTATTGTGTTGGTCCCCTTATGGCTCCTGGGCAGCACTACCCCTTCAGGGCATGAATCTGCAAGACCTCTGGGGGTGTGCTGCGGTGTCTGGCACCAGAACATGGGCAGCGGATCATTTGGGTGCTGTGGGGTGGGGCCTCTGTAAATCGTATTTGTTTGTTCGGTGCATCTCATGAATGCTCATTTAGATTAGGATGAGGGTAGTTTGCAGGCCATATCGGTGGCATTGGTTGCTTTGCCTGCACTTTGTTCTGTCGCCCCTCTGTCATGGCCAGCATTAATTTGTGTTACATTGGCTTTTCTCTGGGATCGTGACAGGCGGGCCTTTGGTCCCTGCAGGCATTGGCGAGCCTTGGGTGCCCATGATGCTGTCACCAGTTTGCTGGTATATACTGTAAATGGTAATCAGTGTTAATCTATTGGTGGTATTTGTGTTAATGTTATTGCTGATTGGTGTATGTTATGCTGGGTTTTAATGATGGTAGAGGTCATTATTATTATTGTTATTATTTTTTAAACACATAGACATAGAATAGACATAGAGAATCTGAATTGTGCTTATATTTATAAGTAATTTTTTGCTTTATTAGAAAACCCAACCAGTCAAAAGAGTTGGACCAAAATACACAGTACTGATAGTTGCATATCTCGAATGTGCATGTGTGTTTGTTGACTGGGCGTAGCTCCAGACATACAGTACGTGTTCCCAGTAGTGAAAAGGAAGTTGTGTTGTGCAGTTCTTGAAAATGGGTCTCACGACCCATATGAAAAGTATTCATAGTTGGGTATTATTTCCGCTTATACAGTGGTTGTAAATGGAGAATGGAGGTTAAAAAGGTGGCAGAACAATTCTTTCCCATAATTGTCCTTTCCCCCCCAATCTTACACCACCGGATGCCTACTTTCAACTGTAACGATCCGCCAAGAACTGTGCACGAGCAGAGGTAGGTCGTCCCCTTTTGCAGGAGTCCACAGCAACTTTCATTCGGGGAATCTGGATTGAGAATCTGCACAAACGATATGAACACTGTCTACTCAACCATTTTATCAACTACAAGCTGTTTAACTTTATGCCCGTTCTTATATCACCAGAATATTTTGTGTAGTTGAAAAGCAGGTCACTACTTAAGATCTCCTTACATGTGTATTAATATATAATGTTAATAATCTTACTGGCCTCTCATTGACTCGACACCCAGTTTGTCACGGTGTGTAGATTCTTCCCTCACATGCCTGCACACATACATATGCGTGTAAGGAAGGCAGATGTTTAGAATTTCATCAGGTAATAGAAATCTCTGTGCAATATTGTGCAACATTTCACTTCATATTTCTAAAATTGGACGATAATCTAAACAACATTAAAGCTGTGCGCTCGTATTTGTTTCGGCAAAAAATTTTTTATAACATATTTGACTGGAGAAACCACAGAGATGTAAATGAATAATGGAGCAGTAGGTGAAGAATAACAGAGATATAAACACAGTGACAGGAGGTGCATAAGGAGAGAAAGGGTTTGGAGAAGCTGACATTAAAAGACATTCAGAGGTCACAGTGGTGAGGAACCTGCTGCACCTAACAGTCTGTGTGGGTGCTTTAAATCTTTGTTGTTGCTGTTTGGGGGCTGATGCGCTGCACATGGTTCTGTCTCTAGACTACAGGATGAATAAAGATGAACAAAATGATGGTTGTAGGTTAAACTATTACTGTCAATATAGTTGCGTAGTGGTTAACACTATGACACTCGCACCTCCAGGGTAGAGGGTTCGATTCCCACCTTGGGTCTGTGTGCATGGATATTGCAGGGTCTTCCTGTGCTTCGTGGGTTCCTTCCTGTTACCCCCGTCTCCTCCTGCAGTCCAAACACATGCAGAGCAGGGAAATTGGTGTTTCGAAATTTTCAGTAGTGGATATGCATGCCCAAAAGGGATGGGCTCCAGGCTCTCTGTGACCTTATACAGCATAGAGATCTATAGGGGTATAGAGAATGAGTGAATAAACAGTTACTCCTTCGTGAATTTTGCATCTTTTATTTGATTTGGACAAAAAAGAAATTAAAAACACCATGGGTTTAAAATACAAATAATACCGTGTTTATTTAGAACAGAAATGATTCACACATATATTTCTTATCTTTTCCTGTATGTCAGAATTCTTAAAAGAGGCTCAGGGAAGGTTGCTTGGTCAGGCAAACATAATTAATAAAAATATATTTTGTGGTTAGTTTCCTTATGGCACTTTTTGTACTTTTTATGTGTTTCTAACATCTCATCTGTATTCAGTTAGATGATCATGTGCAAACTAATTAATTGAGGTTATTGCAGAAGTTTTCACTAGGTCCAGCCTTATTTATCTTTAATCTGCATTTATTTCACTCATGTTCTGAGCATTTACAGTATTAAAAACACCTGCACACCTGTTATTATCTAATCAATCAATCAGGTGTCCACATTGTAGTACATAAAAAGTATGCTGATAAGGGCAAGCGGCTATCAGTAATGTTCACATCAACCATTATAATGGGGAAAATTTTGATCTCTGCGATTTTGGCTGTAGTACAATTGTTGGTGCCAGACAGACTGGATTGAGTATTTCCATAACTGCTGATATCCTGTGGCTTTTTATGCACAACAGTCTCCAGAGTTTATGGTGCAATTAAGACAAAAGCATCCAATGAGCAGTTGTTTTGTGGATGGAAATGCTTTGCTGATGGAAGCAATCAGCAGAGAATGGCTGGACTGGTTTGACCTGACAGAACCATGCTGGGCAATTGTTGTAAGGAAAAAAGCACGTCAGAAAGCACAACAGTTGAAACTACTTTGAGATGGATGAGCTCAGAACAACAAAAGACCACATCAGAATTAAATACCGCCAGCCAAGGACAGAACATTGAGGCTCTGGTGGGCTCAGGCTTACTAAAACTGGATAGTTATCAATGAAAAAGAACATAGTTTGGCTAATGAATCTTCATTTCTTCTGAGGCGCACAGATGGTAGGGTCAGAATTTTGTGCCATCTGCAGGAATCCATGGACCCTGTATCCACCTGGAAGTGATGTAATGGTGTGAGAAGTGTTTTATTGCCACACTTTGGGACCTATTTATACCAATCAGTCAACTGAATGCCACAGTGACTATGACTATGAGTTAAATGATCTTCATTGGCCTTTCCAGTCACTAGATCTGAATTAATAGAATTGGGATATGGAAAATTCAGAGGCCACGTCAACATCTTGAACTCTTTTCTCATGTTTCTCAAACTATTCATGAATTATTTTTGCAGCATGTTAGTGTAGTGTGTATTATTCTGTTGAGACAGTGCACTACCATTAGGAAATGGTGTTGCCATGTAAGAGTGTGCTGGGTTGGAACAATGTTTAAGTAGGTAGTACGTATCAAAATACAATCCACATGACTGGGAGGTCTCTAGTAGAGCATTAAACTGCCTTCGCAGGGCTTGAAGTCTTTGTGTATTCTGGTACCATGGTCTTGTTTTTATATTTTTTTGGTGCCCATTATAGGCACTTATGATGGTAGTAAGGGGTCAGCATGAGCACTGTGACTGGGCTGAAAGCTAAGCAGCCCCTTACACAGAATACTTTGATGCACTGTTTGTTATGAAAACTTTTCTATTATATCCAGCCTAAATTTTTTAGCAATTTTCGCCACAGTACCTATTCCGTAGGATTGGATTTAATGGGATAGCCTTCGTTTCCCACATGCATCAATGAGTCTTAGGCACCCATGACCGCTGCCGGTTTAACAGATCCTTCCTAGGGCCACTTTTTTTTAGGCACTAGCCACTGCAGACTTGGAACACCACAGAAGACCTGCCATTTAAAAAGATTTTAAAAGTCTTCTATTGATCATAATTTGGGTCTCGTCAGAGTTGCTCAGATTATGATTGCCCAATTTTCATGCACCCCATACATCAGATTATAGAAATATGTGTTCACTTGCTGCCTAAAATATCCCACAGGTGGGATGACAGGTGTGATTAAAGAGCCAATAATAAAATAATTAATGTTATTTATATTCCCTGTCCATGTTTTTTTATGATGTTATAGCTGATCATACACACAATATACTGTACACACGCTGCTGTGTCCCTGTGTGTAATGAACAAGCATTAGGCTTTCCTTTCCTGCACCTGGTCTTCGCTTGCTAAAAATGAAGACAATTTATTTTAGCTCACAGTGTTCTGCAATGAAGGACAGCAGGGACAAGGAGCCATTTATGAACATGAAAGAGCAAATAGCAGAGCAAAGCACAAATCACATAATCCACCTAGACATGAAGAATATGCAGGAAAAATCAGAGAGGAATAACAGAGATCATCAACATTCTTTCACCATCCTGTTTGCTTGTCTCTGTGAATGCCCCCTACCTGTCTCTCTATGTCCTCTCTATCTTTCTTTGTCTTGTTTAAAATTTGTCATTTTAAGTCTTTTCATTTTCTTATGATCTCTGATCTGAAACCCATCAATCACTTTCTCTCACTTTGAACTCTTTCAACTTTCTGCTCTTTTATCCCTACCACTTTTATTCTGATCACTTTATCTTTTTCATCTCTGGTTTCTCTTCATCAACTCCTTATATTGGTGCTGTTTTCAAGGTATCCTGTTTAGGTGCATTTTACATGTATGTCTAGAAAGGAATGTTTTATTAGAGTTGTTTTTATATTTATTTAGTTTTATATTTTGTGGCAGTGCTGCAGCACTGATAAATTCATAATTCTGATTGGAATGTTGTTTAACCAACATCTCAGAGGAGTTCTGGCTTAAGGAGACACTTATTCTAATACATTATTGTTTCTATAGTAAGTTAGGGCTGGACTTACTGTATATGCTGAATCCTGCATGCAGACAACAAAATAATTAATAGATTAATAGGAGGTAAAGTTTTCAGTTAGAAGTATTTATAGGTTTTTCAGTGTTTTTGATCGTCAAATGTTATTAACTATAATAGAGAAATAAAGTAAGGCTGGTAAGGCAATGACAATTCACAGCTACTGTGGCACAAGAGATAACAGGAATGAACTTGCTTCATGAAAGCTCCACAATCTTTAATCAAAATTTAATGGAAACGAGGCATTTAATGTGTCGATCCTGAATAAATAATACATTTCTAGGTCGGCTAAATATACTTCAGCAAGTGCAGTTACTTGAAACTTTGGAGTTGTACCACACTACACTGTTGTTGTTGTTGTTGTTGTTTATTTTCCCATGATATTAATGGCCTATCATGTATTATCCTTTATTTAGCTAATTGCCTCCCACTGCGCTTGGACAAAGAACAAACATCGTTCGACTTCCATTCCTGTCCTCCCAGACATTTTCATTGGTCTGCTTTTAAGTGGTCCTGGTCTTTACTCTCTGGGATCAATAGAATAGTCATTCCTAGTAATTATCCATCTTCTCCATTTTTCTAAGTAATCATCAAAAGCCCATATCTGTCAAGTTGCTCAAAAAAGATTTAGCGCCTTGCCAGAAACCATATGATGGTCATAAAAATCAGAATTAAAGCGCATTATTTAGAATATGTGACTTACATGTGTAATTTTGAATTAGTGGTCCGTGTGTGTGTGTGTGTGTGTGTGTGTGTGTAGCTTCCTGAGAGTTTGGTATTCAGTCTTTTTTTCTACTTCCTCCACTGCATTTCTCAGATCAAGGAAGTAATAGAGACAGAGGCCCATAATCAGGAAGCTTGTGGTGCATCAATAGGCTTTAAACAAACAAAATCACAATCAGTTTCCAAGATGTGTGTTTGAGAGGGTGCTACCACATTCTGTAACCCAATAAAAGCTTTGCTAAGGTCAGACGGAAAATCTGCAATTTCAAACACTTGTTTATACTGCAGTCCTTTCACAAGCTATAATTAAAAGACCTGGATCTTTTCTAAACAAGTGTGACTTGCCTCCTACACGGGATTCTGAGGCTTTAAAGAAGCAGAGGCAGAGCCTCGTGGCAGCTGTTCACCACCACCCCAGTGTTGACATGCTAGAGCAGCCAAATGGCACTATGCCTTCTTTTGGGAAACCAATCAAGCCCATTTTCTCCTCTACATCTTCAAGTGGGGAAAATGAGCAGCCTGGGCTTTCCTGTGTAATGAGGACTTTTCCCATTGCAGTAATAGCTTTAAATGGCAGGCAGTAAAAACAGCACATGGAATCAGGCATCTGTGTTGTCATCTCCACTTCCACTAGGGCATAAGTAGACGTGTTAGTGTCAGAGACTTGTCAGTGCCACATTAATCTATTGGTCATCCTTAGTGTGATGTTGACTAGAACAGGTTAAGAAGTGCAATCTGCACACTCTGCAGATTAGTCAACTTTCAAAGCAAATACTGTAGAGTCATACCAACATACACTACATGGTTAGCCAGCACTTGTGCAGTCAGTCACCTTCTTTATTGCTAAACATTTACTACACCAAATGTGCTCGTAATAAATCTTACATTTATAAAATATAAAGACATCAATCATTCTCATCTACTGTCTATTTTGTTTCTGTTTGACCCTGTCTTTTCATACCTGCTTAAATTGCAACGTATGCACTAGTTAACCTTCCACAAAGTGGTACTGTGTTTCTATGTCACTCTGTTCACATATTTCACTGTGACGAAAATGTGCAAACATATGGAGAGAAACTTTAATGGTTTTATATACAGTTTATACAATTCTGACTAAATATCCCAATAATAAACTCTCATTAATACAATGTATCGTGTCTTCTCCTTTTTTTTTCCTTTTTTTTTTTTGCTAGAGTCCTCATTCTTTGTGTCAGCCTCATCACGCACTCCCAGTGTGACCTTTGGTGACTCGTTTGACCTCCAGTGTATTGTAAAATCCCGCCATAGCCCAAGTATTCCTGCCTCGGTGACCTGGCGCTTCCAGCCGGTGGAAGGTGGCAGCGAGCTGCGAGATGTTGTGACCTTCACTCGTGACGGCACACTGCAGTGGGGTGAGCAGACACTGGGCCTTGGTACACGCACTTCTGTGGACCGGACACGCAACAACACCAACTTCCGCCTCAGCGTCACTCGAGCTGGACGCAAAGAATCGGGGACTTACCAGTGCGCCGCTATCCTGTATCGTAGAAATTACGACGGCACCTGGAAGATCGTCGCTAACCGCACATCCAACCTGCTGGGCATCAGCGTCCTGCAGCCAGGTTTGTTCCTTTCAGATGCTTCTAATGCTGGGAGAAGTGATGTATGTTGAAGCGATGTGTGTTTATTAGTTGCTTCTTGGAGACAAGGTTAATAGGCTGTGTGCGTGTGTGTGTGTGTGTGGAGGGGAAGGCAGGTTTTCTTAATGGGTGCAAGTGGAAGAAGAATTGTTTTTTTTACGCTCCCCTCCCCCTTGAGCCCCACTGAAGGTAGCAATTAAGGGAAAGAGAAGGAAAAGCAAGTGATTAGAGGGCAAAACAGGCTCGTTATACAGGTTCAGATTCCAGGCACTGCACTTAGACACACATATTTATGAACTACAAATTCAGTTTTATTGTGAACCAGTTTACAGTAGGACCGGGCTGTGATTCTACAGTTTTTTTGTTTGTTTGTTTGTTTTTTTCACTATTATTCTGTATTTTTAGAACATGAACAAATCCTAATAGTTAAACAAGATTTATTTGTTAATAAATAGATTCTGACCAGAATCTTTAATGAAAACCTCCCATTGATTTATGCAAATATCTAATCAGCAAGTCATTTGACAGCAGTGAACTCTAAGCTCATGCAGATACAGGTCAAGATCTTCAGGTAATGCTCACTTGAAATGTCAAAATGAAATAACAAGTATGTAACTGTTCAAGTATAGAACACAATTCCTTTGTGTGCAAATTAATGTGTCGTCACATTGACTTTAAAATAGATTCTTAAATGGTTTATTAAATTTATAATAGAGATGCATCAATCAATCATCCAGTAATCGAACCTGGCTGTTTTTCAGCTTGATTATTCATGACCGATCACGTTGGACATAACCGATTCTGTACGAGTGCACAAGCTTCTGAGTTGTGCAACAGACATGCACATGTTTACAACTTTGGGGCGAGAAAAACAGCACTATTTCTTTATAATTCTCTGAACTATTCCCCATACTGGCATCCTGTATGGTAGGAGTGAATTATGTGCTATATATAATTTGTACAGTATTTAACTTACCTCTGCTTCAAAACAGATGTTCATTTAGAATTACCAGCCTCAAAAATTAGACGGTGTGTCCAAAATTTTGTTATGTCTCAGAAAAATCAGAAACAAATGTACTATTGATTCGGGATATTTATAAAATTGTGATACTTACAGAAGTGCAATATTAATCAAATGGACACCTAGGTACCGTGATATCGTATTGATATCGTACCATTGTGACAATATTGCTACAAGTGTCAGTGAGGCTGTTCTTATTTTAGAAATTGCTAATTTGGTATGGTGACAGAGAGAAAATAACACATCGCATAAGCAGCAGTTCTGCATGCTGAAATCCTTCAGCTTATTTATAAAGAGGTTATAGTAGAATAGCCAGAGTGGTTCAGGATGACAGTGAAAGTGTTGAGCTGAAAAGCATCTCAGAACACACAATATGCTTGAGGTTACATGAAAACACTTTAAATGATTTGTTTTCATTTTATTTTTGTCAAATGTCACTGTTTTGTTTTCCTTACAGAAAAGAAACTTGATTCTAAAACAAATATCAATTGTGACATTGATCCCCATGTATTAATTGATTTTCAAGCCAAATATTTGAAACTATTTTTTTTTTTAATTTCTAGAAAGCTGCACAAAAAAAAGCAGTGTTTACTTCAAGAAAAGCAGCCAACAAACACGATGTGTGGGAAAAGTCCTACTGAAATAGCATCACAGGTAGCTCTGTGGCAAAGCTGTAGGAATGTCAAGTGCACAAAGTTGCCTTTTAGGTAGATTGTTTGTCGGAATTTTCAATGCTTAAGCTTTAAGTCTGTCAGGAGTGATGAAACAAAGCCATATGTGAAGAAAAAACTCTGATTCAGATTTGGGCGTGTAGTTTAAATAGGTTGTTGAAGGGAACAATGATAATAAATTGCAGTTTAAATACATTGTACATTAAACCCAGGAACATGTATTTATGGGACTTACTCCACCAGTGCTGGTATAAACATCCAGCTTTATGATTTTGCAGCACATTTATTTTACTATTTTATTACGTCTGTCTTTGGGGCTCTCGACTCTTTTTCCCCTTTTCTGTACCTGAAATACATTTACAACAACCACACCCACTGCCAAACGTCTACCATGTCTTTGTCGCTGCTGTCTCTTTGCACTGATGGAGAGAAAAGTGACAAATGAAGCTTAGAAACAGACTTCAGTCTGGAGTTGTTTGCATACTGTAGATATGTTCTAATTCCACTGAGCATGGCATACGCCATCAGCACTGAGTATTGGGCTTGTTATGCTTTGTGTGAACCAGCACCATTAGTAGTACAAAGTGAAATGATTATTATGATCTGACACACGGGACACGTCCTCAAGCTGTAGTTTTCTGCTTTGTTGGCTTCAGGCCATTTGTTTTTCTGCTCTGTAGTGAAGCTCCGCGCAGGATATTTTGTACTGTTTATAACCTGAGCCTGAGTTCTCCAACCCCACCACCACTACCACCAAAAAAGTAATTTATAAAATGTTAGGATGCCTTCCCCCATGTTAATGACGAGTTGATTTCTCGTCTCAGCTCTAATAAGCCAAGAGCAGTTGGAGTGAAAGCAAACAAAATTAACCTGGAGTGAAACTTTACTTTAATGGAAAAGGACACAAGAAGACAAAAAAAAAAAAAGTCATTCATTTTAGGAAGTGTTTAATTTGGCATGGTGATAAGGTGAACTGTCACTCCTGCAAATTAGCAAACAAAGGAAGCAAATAGAAAGAAAGAGGGCTGAGTGTGTGCTCAATTACAAAGTACTAGAATGGAGCAACTGGTCTATAAGTATACTGTAACTGGTGCCGGTTCCATTATTCTGCAGTATTACTTTTCACTCTCTGCTGGTCACATGACAGTTGAAACATCACCAAACATCACCAGCTTCCCATAGGGGCATGACTGCACTAGATCCATACAGCATTCTGATGTTTGGTTACAGAGAAAATATGGTTTGGCTGGACAGCCTTACACACTCTGTCACACACACACAGTTATGAAGTGCTGCTTGGACAACAAACGTTACAGGCTGGGGTTCGCTTTTTCAATGCCAAAGCAAACAAAAACCGTTCATGTTGGAAGTCTTTTTTTATTGTTTTTAATTAGAAATGGAATTTGAAAAATTGCAAAATTCCCCATTGAAAATAACGAAATAGAGATTCTTTCAGCGGAGAGTGGGTCATCAGGACAAGCCAACTAACTGTTGGGTGGACAAAATTGAAACCGGACCAGAATGGACATTTTTTTAACATTTCAGGAGTCATACTAGGGATGCACCGAAATGAAATTCTTGGCCGAAGCCGAACAATAATGAAATGCTTGGCCGAAGGCCGAATACCGAAGGCGGTGTTTCGCATTTTTTTCCATTTATTTTGCCAATTTATATTAATTATTTATTAAATAGTAAAAATTTGCTTTTTACTATTTTGTGTTGCTTTTCAGAAAAATAAATCAAATAACAAAAATACAATTTCAAAATATTTATTTAACAC
This sequence comes from Clarias gariepinus, assembly GCF_024256425.1. Taxonomy (NCBI): domain Eukaryota; kingdom Metazoa; phylum Chordata; class Actinopteri; order Siluriformes; family Clariidae; genus Clarias; species Clarias gariepinus. The sequence goes on from NC_071104.1 coordinate 17,375,467, forward strand.
TGAACATTTTTATTTTACATTCCAGCAGATATTATACAAACAAAGCACAATATAACTTAAAATAAATAAATTAGTAAAATAAACAAAAATATTTTTATTCGGCCATCTTTGAAGCCCCCCTTCTTGAATAGCCTATGTTAGGCCTATAACTGACTGCTGAAAGAATGTAACTCTGTATGTCTACAACAACAAATGTGCATTAAATAGTGCAAAAAATGTGGATTCGCTGCTGCTGTTGCCGTAGCCGCGTCTTTCTCGTACTCTGCATGATGTTCGGGGTGTCTTGATTTTAAGTGATAAATTAAACTTAAAGTGCTGTACGTTTTTGCAGATGCACCCCCTCTGGACAATTCAGCAGAACAGTGTCTGCAAACGGCCGTTTTTGCCTCTTTCTCTGACACTTTAAAGTGCTTCCACACTGCTGACATGTTTGCTGCATAAAGCGCGCGCCTCTCACTCTGCGCGGGTTACTATTTGATCGCGTCAATAAAAACGTCATTGTTTGGCAAAATTTATTCGGCCTTATTAGTTATTTTAATAAAATAATAATAATAATTAATAATTTTGGTTGCCGAACATTAGGTGCATCCCTAAGTCATACATGTTATGAATGTATTTATATGAAGTTGTTTACCTTAATATAAAATTTCATTAAAGCTCATTTAATTTAATCCTTTATGCGTTGCTTCCATGCATTAAAGGACGTATAAAAAAGTCATCACTGATTTATTTACTTTGCTTATATTTAATAGACAATGCATACTACATATGCATACTGTATCTCGAACAATAAATGAAGTGCAGTATGTTGTATGGCCTGGTGCCAACAACCATCTCATGTTCAAAGTCACTTAAATCACATTTCTTCCCTATTCTGATGCTTGGTTTAAACAAAAACAATTGAAGATAGAGCAATGATGTAGTGATCATGGGAGGTGTTGAACAGTTAACATGGTTTTGAAGCTTATAGTTTATATTTTGCTACGTCTTGTAGTTTTGGTTTTCAGAAAAAATAAAAAGATGCAAAGCTGTTTTGAAAGTGTGCCTTGTCTGAACTGCACTGCAATCATCTGTCAGTTACTTCAATTGACCTTTTTCGTTCAAACTTTTTTGTACATATTTTTGTGTTGACATTCTGCAGGCTTTTTTTTTATTTAATTTTTTTTATCGTAAATTGGCATGTCAGATTTGGGCACAAAGCAACATTTTATGTTCAGTTTCCCCTGCAGGACCATACCAAACCTTTAGAAGGTGGTGCTTTCATAGCTACAAAGATATCAGTAAGGAACGTGTTTCAGCTTCAAAGGCAGCACACATCACAACCTTGCCAAGATATTACTATATGCTCATTAAATCTGTTAGATGCTTAATGGAATTAAATATAATTGGAGGTAATGGAGCACATATCTTGTAAGTGCACCAGGCGTTTCTTGCTAGAAATAAAACTGTAAGCAAAGAAGATAATAAGCAGCCTATTTGTTCCTTTCCCTGGTGTTATGGGATATCTGGCCTTCAAAAAGTCAGTCACATTAGCTGAGGACATAACGTAGTGTCTTTTTGCCTTTAAGTACTTCTTAAGTAGGCCGCATGTTGCTCTTCAGACAGATCCGTATACTGCAAGATATCCAGCTTAACTTTGTGGCTTTATCTGCTGAATAGGGACTGAGGGGTGAATACAGTGGTGTGAAAAACTATTTGCCCCCTTCCTGATTTCTTATTCTTTTGCATGTTTGTCACACAAAATTCTTCTGATCATCAAACACATTTAACTATTAGTCAAAGATAACACAAGTAAATACAAAATGCAGTTTTTAAATGATGGTTTTTTTATTATTTAGGGAAAAAACAAATCCAAACCTACATGGCCCTGTGTGAAAAAGTAATTGCCCCCTAAATCTAATAACTGGTTGGGCCACCCTTAGCAGCAATAACTGCAATCAAGCTTTTGCAATAACTTGCAACGAGTCTTTTACAGCGCTCTGGAGGAATTTTGGCCCACTCATCTTTGCAGAATTGTTGTAATTCAGCTTTATTTGAGGGTTTTCTAGCATGAACCGCCTTTTTAAGGTCATGCCACAACATCTCAATAGGATTCAGGTCAGGACTTTGACTAGGCCACTCCAAAGTCTTCATTTTGTTTTTCTTCAGCCATTTAGAGGTGGATTTGCTGGTGTGTTTTGGGTCATTGTCCTGCTGCAGCACCCAAGATCGCTTCAGCTTGCGTTGAAGAACAGATGGCCGAAACATTCTCCTTCAGGATTATTCGGTAGACAGTAGAATTCATGGTTCCATCTATCACAGCAAGCCTTCCAGGTCCTGAAGCAGCAAAACAACCCCAGACCATCACACTACCACCACCATATTTTACTGTTGGTATGATGTTCTTTTTCTGAAATGCTGTGTTACTTTTACGCCAGATGTAACGGGACACGCAAAAAAAAAGTTAAACTTTTGTCTCGTCGGTCCACAAGGTATTTTCCCAAAAGTCTTGGCAATCATTGAGATGTTTTTTTAGCAAAATTGAGACGACCCTTAATGTTCTTTTTGCTTAAAAGTGATTTGCGCCTTGGAAATCTGCCATGCAGGCCGTTTTTGCCCAGTCTCTTTCTTATGGTGGAGTCGTGAATACTGACCTTAATTGAGGCAAGTGAGGCCTGCAGTTCTTTAGATGTTGTCCTGGGGTCTTTTGTGGCCTCTCGAATGAGTTGTCTCTGCGCTCTTTGGGTAATTTTGGTTGGCCGGCCACTCCTAGGAAGGTTCACCACTGTTCCATGTTTTTGCCATTTGTGGATAATGGCTCTCACTGTGGCTTTATAACCTTTACCAGACTGATAGATCTCAATTACTTTTGTTCTCCTTTGTTACTGAATTTCTTTGGATCTTGGCATGATGTCTAGCTTTTGAGGTGCTTTTGGTCTACTTCTATGTGTCAGGTAGCTCCTATTTAAGTGATTTCTTGATTGAAACAGGTGTGGCAGTAATCAGGTGTGGGGGTGACTACAGAAATTGAACTCAGGTGTGATAAACCACAGTTAAGTTATTTTATAACAAGGGGGGCAATCACTTTTTCACACAGGGCCATGTAGGTTTGGATTTTTTTTCCTCCCTAGTTAATAAAAACCATCATTTAAAAACTGCATTTTGTGTTCAATTATGTTATCTTTGACTAATAGTTAACGGTTTTTGATGAGCAGAAACATTTAAGTGTGACAAACATGCAAAAGAATAAGAAATCAGGAAGGGGGCAAATAGTTTTTCACACCACTGCATATAAGTAACACATTTATACTTAGACATGTAATGATGATTAATTTAGTCAGCTTAGGCATGTGTGTAGGATATTTGGTCATCTCAATCCATATAAAGTGTAATATCTTAAACAAACTGTCTTCCCTGGTATTAATTCTTGCCCTCTCACTGCTGTTTGATTAACATTCCTAGAGTTCTGGGTCATCTGCCAATGTCTTAGTGCCACCTCATGAGTAATCAGATTGCACAACAATAGTCTCTCACTCATAAATAAAGGTTAATAAAAGCATTTGATAGGCTGAGAAGAAAGAGGTTTCTCTTTTTTTTTTTCTTTTATCCTAGGAATCATTGGATTGCACTCCTACTGTGAGAGCTTCATTTGGAGAAATGAATCATAAACAGGATGTAGGCCATTTGTTTCCTCTTCTTGTCATTTTCTTATACACAAATGTTATACACTTCTGCCTAAATATTACCATCTGACATGCTAGTACGAGAAGAAATAGCTTTAAAACAAGCAGAAAGTGCAGTTGAGCTAATGAGGTGCGAAACCCTTCTGGTCTGCCAGAGTGCATTATTGAGAGGTATTAAATCATGTTTACAGAAATGCCCTTTAATATGTATGAGGTGAGCCTCTTTCGTGTGAAAAGGAAATGTGTGGGCTTACATCTGTGACTCCTATCTCTGCAAAATGGTTGTGTGCGTTTGTCATAAACAGAGATAAGAGTTCTTTCCTCACACAGCAACTACAGGATTAGAGAGTAGACTCCAGATAGAATACTACTATGCAGCATTTCTACAGTACCTTTTCCTCAATTGATCGTATTATAATCGTTGTTCTTTAATTGTTTATTTAAAAGCAACTCTGAAGACACAACACATCAAATCTTTTGATGGATGGGCTACAACAGCAGAAGACTACATCAGGTTCCACCCCTGTCAGTCAAGAGCAGGAAGCTGATGTTATCATGGGCACAGGCTCACCAAAACTGGACTGTTATTTACTTTTGAAATGTCTGTCCCCATGATAGAATCAGATTCCTGTTTTTGGCTAACAGGAGTGGCAAATTGTTCATGTTATAGATTCAACAAGGTCCTGCAAACATTGCTTAGTGGTGTTGGTGCATATTGACAGATTTGTCAACTGCACATCCATGATGTGAATCTCCAATTCCACCACATTCCAAAGGTGCTCTATAGGATTGAGATCTGATCACTGTGAAGGTCATTTTAATACAGAGAATTGATTGTGATGTTCAAGAAACCAGTTTAAGATGATTGTAGGTTTTTGACATGGTGTGTTATCCTTTGGTCCTCAACAGTACTCAGGAAGGCTGTGGCATTTAGGCAATGCTCAAATGGTACCAAAGTCTGCCAGAAAATATCACCAGCCGGAACCGTTGATACAAGGCAAATTGTGCTTCATGTTGTTTATGCCAAATTCTGACCCTAATATACTCATCAGACCAGGCAAAGCTTTTCCAATCATCTTTTATGCAATGTATGCCTATGTAAATTAGTCTCAGTTTCCTGTTCTTAGCTGATAGCAGTGGTACCCGTTGTGGTCTTCTACTGCTGCTGCCCATCTGCTTCAAGGTTCATTGCGCCATAAACTTTTAACAACTGAAGAGTAAATAACATAGAATTTTTTGGTACAATGACACCTGGGGAAAAAAATAGGCAAGCATAAGGATTTAAGCAAGGGCCAGATTGTGATGGCTATAAAACTATGTCATAGCAAATTCAAAACTGCAGCTCTTGTGGCATGTGCCCAGTCTGCAGTGGTCAGAACCTACCAAAAGTGGTCTAAGGTAGGAAAAAAGTACCCTTTTTCTAGCTCACCGGATTTCACCGGTAATTCTGCTTTGCGACAATGTCAATTGTGAAAAGCGCTATACAAATAAATTGAATTGTGTAGTCTGACCCAGTAATGGGCTAGTGTAGCTCAGATTGCTAAAGTTAATGCTGATTCCAATAGAAAGGTGTCGGGCACACACAGCAGATTACAATTTGTTGCGAATGGGGCTGCATAGCCACAGCCCATGCTGACCTGTGTCCACCGCCAAAAGCTCCTACAATAAGCAATTAAGCATCAAAAATGGACCATGGAGCAGTGGGAGACTTCCACTTTGTCTGATGAATCTCGTTTGACTTGGCCTCTAAATTCTCCAGATCTTTCTTTCTTACTTTCTTATTTTTTTATTTTTTATTTCTTAAAACAAATATAATTTTGAAATATTTTTATTTAAGCTATTTCACACACCTGCCCTACCTGTCTGAAAGAAATGTCAAGTTAAGGAGTCAGGGTAGCAAATAAAGTAATAAATGCAGTCAGTCTGCATGAAGTTGTCAAAAACCTTGCTAGATAAATGTATTTTTTCTTAGAATATGATCAAGGCTTTGCAAAGTTGCATGCATGAAATACCTACAGTATGAGCCTGATCAATTTAAAATGGGGATTGTGGCTTATTCACATTAATACCAGGAAATAATTTAATAGGAAGTAATATATGAATAAGATATGAATAAGAAAAACTTTACTCAGCAGAACTGACTGAATTATTTATAGTTATACATATAATCAGATTTCAGTGCTGATGTAGAAAAGGAACATCTAAGTAAAGGGATGATGATGAGGTTTATGTTTAAATACCTTAGAGTAGCCGTCTCCAACCTTTTTTGCACCATGGGCCAGTTTTATTTAAGACAGTTTTCCACAGTCCCGCCATCATGCGCTCATAACAAAGCATAATATACACTGTACACAACATAGCATAACATAGAATTAGTGTGAGCACTGAGCTTGTTTTTCTGTGATGAGATGTTGCCATCTAGGAGTTATGGGGGACAGTGAAATCTGACTTTTAATAAAACCTCATTTTCAATGCTGTCACTGCAGACAAACACGTCTCACAAAGATAGCTTTGTGGAAAATGGAAGCATTATGACAAAATTAGTTAGCATGACAAAATTAGTTAATCTCAAGGATTTTTCCAGAGTATTAGACATTTAGACTGAAAGAGTAACTCTTACAGTAATTGTCATACTGTTTATATTCACGGCATTAGAAAAAAGCTTTTGTTGTACCAAATATTAGCTTCTCAGAATCTTTGTGTGATTCTTTAAAGTGGACCTACATCCTTATCTCGTCTGTTGAACTCTTTTCAAATTTCAGGACTTTTCTAAAGTAGATCCAGCCAGCAGAGTTTGAAATCCAATAATATAACGAGTTTGTGACATCTTTAAAGAACTGCACATTTCAGTATTTAATTTTACTTCTGCTGTGAGATGAGAACTTCCTGCCAGCATCTGTGCATGTAGGACTGTAGTAGTGGCTGGCCATGCACTTGTTGCCACATTCTCAGCACTACTGCTGTGTTGTGTTTAGTGACAGGTACTGGTCTGTGAAGTGCAGCCATTACTCATTACCCCCATGATGGCTGCCATCGATCACCTGTGAAGTGAGATTAGCATCATAGCCTCTTCAAAGGCATTAAGCTGTTTCTATTTGTGTTTTTGACACAAAGGAATCTGTCAGTATCTTTTTTTCATGTGTCCCTCATCTATGAGAAATGTACATGTGCTCATCTTATTCAGAAATATGAGGCTGTTTATTATATATTTATTTGGTCCTTTAGCATGGAGAGAATTAAAGATTTATGTTTGAATAACTGTCTATAAAAGCACATTCAGTCGTGCTTTAAGGATCAAAAATATTTAAGTCAAGAGGCAGCTAAAAATGGCTGGGTGGAAAAATTGCAGAACTAGGATTAAAATCGATTGAAGAATTTAAATAATCGCAACACAGATTTGTGTTATTGTAATCTCAAAAGGCTTCGATTTATTTCAGGAAATATACAGTAATAAAGCATATATACATATAAATCTGAGATAATAAATAAATACAGTAAGTCCCTGACCTACGAACATTTGAGTTACGAATTTCGTAACTAACATTAGTAAATGCAAACTAATTGTGGAAGTAGCTCACGTGTATTATACAAAAATAGATACCAATACTTACTATTATATACAATATTTTCATTGTGTAAGTTAATATATAAAATGTCCGGTAAAAAGTCAGGTATATTGTATGTGTGTCGGGGTGCAGGAGAAAATAAGTCTGCATCACCGGTTTCAATGTTTCAATGGCTGTCTTGTAAAGCTGTCCTGATGGAGAATAATCCTAATTTCGTAAAATCCTTAACAAAACAGAGTTCACAGTCAAAGAAACTAAAACAATTTGACAGAATGGTGCCTGGGATTCCTCTTGCAAACTTTAGTCAACTTAAGTTAAGTCAAACTTGAGACAAGTCAACATCCATGTGTGCATGCGTGTATGTGTGTGAAAGTTGTCCTACACAATTACCCCCCCCCCCTCCTTCTTCTTTCCTGTCAGGGTTGATTCTTTTCAAAGGTAAAGTTAATTAGTTTTATTTTTACTTTATATTTTTTTTATTAATAATTTTCATGAATATTTTGAGTTGTGGAACAAATCCGCGACCATTAAATAGACGTACTAGGCATTGTAATTTAAATGAAAACAGACTTTAAAAAACAGACGGCGGGGCGGGGGTCATGATGATGATGAAACTAAGCAAAAACTGTGATTTGAATTCTTGAAAATAACTAACACTTAACTATATATAACTATAATATAACTAACAACCTCAGGGTTAAACTCAAGTAATACTTCTGATGTCTTGACAGACCACCACAACACCAAGGCTCACCAAGGGTAAAGGGTGCAAATGCAACATGCTACAATAGAAACTTTCTTCCTTGGTAATGAACATACACTAATTTCTGTAATAATGCATATAATGTACCTAACTGTTTTAATCTTAATGGGGAACTATTAAGAAAAAATATATATTAATTATGCATTTAGAGAAGGAGTGACATAAATGGAGTACAAGGTATGAACAATTGCATTTTAAATGAGCTCTAAGATGCAATTGTTGTTAAAGAAATAATAAAAGATGAGATGTGTATCACTGGACAGCGTCTGGAAGCTATTATTATGAAGTGTGATAGTTAATGAAATAAAAATTTGTACATCCCTGTAAACTATCACCAAGTGCAAACAATTACACAAGACTAAGAGCTGTAAATTGTATTAGTTTTTTTCATGACAAAGTAAAAAGTATCAAGTCAGATCTTCTACATAGCCATAGCTGGTGTGAACACACATTTATTATTAGTGTGTAGAGTGTTGATTTGAAACGCACAAAAGCGGCAAACTTTAATTTCATTGTGAAACAAGGATAAGTCATAGGACAATCCAGAATAGCACTGCTGAATTAGAAATGATAGGACACCTTTTTATGTGCTATGCTCCATCACTGCATGTTTAGCTTTTACTCTCAGGGGTAACCATTACAACATGCACATCACAATAACTCGTATCTGAATGTTGTAAGTGGTATCACATTTTATACTATAGATTCCTTTTCTAAGTATGAATCTTACGGTTTGTCTTTCAATCACCCAGTCATGTTTGTGGTTTTATAGTATAAAGGAAATATAATAATAGTATACACATGTTCAGTTCTCCAGCTCTCAGGGGAAGTTCCCTGCATCCTCCATCTCTGCGACAGAATCTAATATCTGTAGTAATAATGCTGGATCTGCCCTAATGGAGCCATCTGCAGCCTCAGATTAATGACGGTCTCAGGAATGGGATATTAACATTTTCTCATTAGTGTCTTTTCTCTAGGATACAAAGTGATTCTGAGACAGAAGAAGGGAGACAAATGAAATGCAACTGGAAAAAAATATATGCCCTACAAACGCTTTAGAGTCCGTGCCGGTCGCCTACACACACTCGGCAATATGCACGCATACGCTCACAAATGAAGCAAATGCTTTACACGTAATAGACGAAAAATACAACAATACGACCTACATCAAAATGCTCACGCAGTGTGACAGCTCTGATATCCTAACGCTGCCAAAATACTTGTATCTTAACACAACGGCTTCCTGACCTTAATCCTAGGTTCTTAAGGATTGGCTTTAGGGATTTTAGCAGGCATACACACATCTACACGTACACATTGCTTCCCTCATAAATGTGTGTTATTTTTGTAGAATTGATTGCTTAATCAAAAGTGTTCCAGCTGCTGAGGTAAAAGGAGCTACAGAGCATGCTGTCCTCCTAGCATGAATTAAAACTGGTAGTTCATAGCCAGCCGTTTATCAGCGACTCTCTATAATAGTGCTTGTGTTCACCTTTATTATGTAAGGATTCAATTTTGAAGAGGCAAGCTGTTATAGGAAACGAATCAACGCCAGGTTTTTTTTATGCTGCCTGATATCATGTGAAGTTACCGTTACCACTGCAAAGTTGATTATTTTTCAATAACATCAAGTCTTCAAATCATGTACTCCTCTTATACCACAGAAATGTACATTTCTAATTCATTCATGATTATAATTTATAACGTTTCATTTTTAAATGTATTATAGTTACAGTTAATGTTCTGTAGACAAGTATCCGATCGTGTACAATATTAAGTCTCTTTCTCGTCAACCTGTTGTTTTTTTTTTTCCCACCTCTCTCTCTCTCTTTTGTTATAAAAAGTGAATAAGACAAAAAAATAGTTTGTCATTTTTACAGGAAACTTGTAAAGCACATGTCCTTTTGGTATCCTCTGTCCTGAAGACCATCTTATGCTGAAACACTCACTGGCCATTACTGAAATCATCTTTTTTTTTTTTTGTTATTAAATACCACTTTAGGTCAAACCTTTTATTATTAGTACTAGATTATATAAAGTGTCCTCTACAAAAGTCACTCTGACTGTATAGTTTTAGAATAACAAATTTAATATGAGAATGCTCTGTTAAAATGAACTCATTCGGACCAGATTTGAGAATTGAGTTGCTCTGTGGTATCGAGAAGTAAAACACACCCTCTTTTTCCTTTACATCTTTATTCTGTTCTAGAAGAGTATTGGCTTCCCATCAAATCTGAAGAGTGTGTGGTTCTCAGGGAAAAAACAAAGTGTTGATCTCCAGCTACTAATTGAATGTTAATTAAAATCAATCGATAATGGTGTCTCTCTCTTGTGTGCTGTAAGGCATTTTCTCATTAATGTAGTCCTGCTCCGTGCCTCTGTTAAGTGTCTTGTACATAAATGCACCCTGGCAGTGACTGATCCAAGCACTCGACTCCTGTCATGTCCAGTGGACAGCAGGCAGCCAGCCTGGCTCCTCATAACTCTCAGTTAGGGATTGAGTGTTTCAGCATGACCGCTGCTATCTTCTTGTCTTTTGTGAATGAAACTCAACTGTCCATCTTCATTAGGTGTGGAGTCCCTGACTACAGCTCAAAGCAGGCTGCCTCAGGGCATCGCTATCTCATAAGCCATGCCCTTCTTCCTTCTTTAAACTTTTTCTTTTACTTACTCTCCACACTGTCCTTCTTTCCTCCCTTTCTCTCTCTCAGCTTCTTACTCATTACTTGCCAAAGGATCTAGGTTACTTTAAGCAGGTCATGTTTCCACTGTAGTATCCAGATGGAGCGTTGTCCTCGCAATAGCCTGCAAGCCTCTCCACTGAATAGAAAGCTAGTGCCTCAAGGCCATCTGAGAAGCTGATAAAGCTGTCTGACTTTTGATGCTTTAGAAATATGATGACACTTGTGAGGCCAGTTTTAATGGTGGTGTGATTTGACCAACAGCTTGCCTCAGGCAACGTCACTACAGTTTCTCTCCAGGAAACTCTTAATTTAATCACCAGCGCATTGTCTGACGCCTTATTTTTTGCAATAGACCTCGCTCTTTGACATTCACAGAAACACGGTGGAAGATAGAGGACGTATGGTTGTAACGCATTCACTTGGAAAATCATTTCATAAAAGCTCAGTGATTAATTGTCTCTGAGGAGATGCTCAAGGTCAGCCCTGAGCACCGCAGAGGCTTCGTTAACCTACACACACACTTCACATTCAGAGCATCTGCTAACTCATGCTGCTCTTATCTTTATTTATTAGCATTTTTCATCTTGAAATGATGTTTTATGCAAATAACTCAACTTTTAAATGACTCTGTTTATCACTAGTTCAGCCACTATCTGCAGGTAAATAATTTTTGTCCCTCACTGTTTTGTCACATCTACTCTTTTCCTTTCATTGTAGAAATCCCTCCATGTGAGTTTTGCGCAAAGATGTATTAACGTCCACCAACATTCTTTTCATCATCCTATTTTTTTCTTATTTGTCAGTGTCTCCTTTTTTTCTTTTCTTTTTTTCACTCTTCAGCCCCAGTGTAGGTACAGTATGTTTACATGCAGATTTTTTTTTTTTTTTTTTTTTTTACTGGAAATGGCAAGGTATAGTTATAGCAAAGTACATCATGGTACAGTTCCTAAACTGGAACTATGCGTACCATGCTTGAAAAATAAAAAATAAAAAAATAAAATAGCTCAGATGAAAATAGAAGGTGAGGGTGTCGGTCAGTGATTGGTTATAGGAAGAACTACTATAGCAAAACACAAGTCAAAACTTGAAAATTTTAGAGGATCTTAAAAGAAGTCTAATCTAAATCGCATTTTTTACAGTAACTAATGTATTAAAACTGTTAGAAACTGTTAGTTTAAATTTAGACCGCTTGATTTCAGCAATAATCATAATTACTTTCATTAGCATTGAGATAATTCAGTACAATTACTTGTTGCTTTTTAAAAACATTATGTATTTACAGAATTTTTAAAAACTTTTTTTAACAGAGAATTCTATTGAACTTTAAATATAAACACACGATGCAGTGAAACCTTTTTGTTAAAAAAAAAATAGATAAATAGCACTGGCTAAGAATGAATTTGAGCTTTTAGTGAGAGGTAAAGGCACACTGCTGTAAAGCAAATTGATCTGATGGATTTATAACAAAATGAGAATATCATTGTGACATGGAATGTGGCACAATAATCGTTTAATCTCTATTATCTCATTTTCATAACGTTTGGGTGCCAAAATGGTAATTGAAAATGAAATTTGATGAGCTGAACAGCCCTAGAAAAATTTTCAACAGATGTTGATTGGATTATTATTGAATATTGTTTCCATGCTGTGCTGTCCATTTCTATGGTACTATGACGATTTTGTTTGTCCAACCTGTGCTCACTTGTCATAAAAATATTGAATTCAAAATATGAATTTAATACCTCGCCCTGTTGCGCTGCCTGGTGGGAACATTTTTAGCGTGAAGGGATCATGCATGGGAGGTTTATTCATGTCGATTAAACTTTCTATACCATTCTACAGATTGAAAGATTGACTCGTGTCTTTTGTATCGTTTGTCTATGACTACACATCCAAGCCAGGCTCTCTCTCTCCACAAATAGTTCACGTAGGCTTCATTATGTACTGTGTCTTCCAGGAGTATGAATCATCTCCAGAGCCCCACTGACCTGACAGACTCCCTTTCTTTCTTTGCCATAGAGAATGAGCAGACTCACGGTGGTTTCCGGGGCAAGCGGAACAGAAGTGGACACTCGTCAGTGGATGGAAAACAGAAGTGTGTGTGTGAGAGGAGGGTCGTTTCCAGACTCCCTGACCGAGCATAAATCCACATAATTACCCCAGTCTTAATTACATTGTAGAAGAAGCCTGGCTGGCGACACAAAAGGATTAAAGATTTATTAGAATCATAAGCATAGACATTAGCTGTCCATTCTGCTGCTGTAGGGCAGGAGGTCCAGTACAACATTCCTCACTCATAACCAACAGGATCTGCTATGACTCTTCCCTCTTGATAAATCTCCGAAGAAGCGGATGTGACCAGCTGAAGCAAGGCTTTTCTGTGAAGAATTATTTTCCTTGAACTTACTCATTGCCTTGGTTATCTCAGATGTGAAGCATTAAGTTAGCCATTTTTCTTGGTGGTGGTGTGACTGGTGGGTGATGGGCCACTGCTGCAGCAGCGTACACCCGTTAAGCTTTAAGCTCAGGATTTTCATCTTCATTCCTTGCTTGTTTGCTTCTCCGGTCATATTTGCCTCCTTCCTCCACTGTATGTTAAATTTTTCATTCTTAAACTTGCTACCAACTTTGTCCATGGTGGAGATGTTCACTTCTTTGAAGGGTCAATTTATTAACTCTCTTCATCTGTAAGTCTTGCTCTACATACTTGTGCTGTATTTAACTTAACCTCAGAAGTGGGAATCAGAGCTTAAATAGTCATTTTCAACCTCCATGCATTCCAGCTCTGAAGTAGGTATTAAAACATGGTTCATCTTTTGTTGTCACTCTCTAGCCAGCTCAGTGTAATGTAACTCTTTTAAAGGTAAGAGGTACTATTAAGCTTACTATTTACAGTGGAACCTTGGATTACGAGCATAATTTGTTCCAGAAGTGAGAAAACATTCATAAACCAAATTTAATTTTCCCATGAGAAACAAAGGAAACTCAAATAATTCGTTCCAGAAAACAGCACAAAAAATAAATACATAAAAACAATTAATACCAAAAATTTGGTAGTAAAAATAAAACAAATTAACCTGCACTTCACCTTTAAAAAAAAAAAAAAAAAAGAAATTTATTCGCGCAGATGCTGTGTGTGTTTGGGTCTGTCGTTATGTGTGCGCGCGCATAATTTGATATCGTGCCGGTTCACAAACGCACACTCACACTAAAGGTGGAAGAGAGAGAGAGTGTGTGTGAACCGGCACGGTGTCAAATTACGTGCGCACACACGATGCTGAGGGAAAAAGCTGATTTTTTTACCTTCTAATTAAAGTAAAAAATAAATCCTGACAGATAAGTGTTTCTGTTTATGCACGCAGGCGGTGTGTGTGTGTGTGTGTGTGTGTGTGTGTGTGTGTGTGTGTGTGTGTGTGTGTGTGTGTTTAAGCCTGTGGTTATATATGCACGCATAATTTGACACCGTGCCGGTTTACAAACACGCACACACACCTACACAACCACACACACTTAAGGCGAGAGAGAGAGAGAGTGTGTGTGAACCGCCACGGTGTCAAATTACTCGCGCGCGCACACATAACGACAGGCTGAGTGAGAAAATGCGTGCACGGGTGTTAATTATACCAGTAGGAGAGATGATTACCCATAATTCCGCGCGAGAGAAAAAACATTGGCTCAGTTGTGATCACGTGACACTCAGCGGCAAAACAATAAGCACATGCGGGACACATGATTCTTGTTACTCGTAAAACCAAGACTTGCTCATTTTTCAAGTCAAAGTTTATTAAAAAAAAGTTCGCTCGTCTTGCGGAACACTCGCAAACCACGTTACTCGTAATCCGAGGTTTTACTGTATGCTGTGAACGGCTATGTTGATTTGATATCATGTTGATTTGAAATCATATCATGATTAAATCAGGAGTGAGCAAACCCCCTGGGTTAAAGGAGCTTTTTCTTTTTCTTTTTCTTTTGTTTTTTTTTACCTGTCAAAAAAAGGCATTATGACCTTTAATCGAACACAGCATTGTTGCTTTACCTTTTTTATTCCTCTTTCCTTGGTATTTACGCTCCTGTTTTCCTTGACTCTGAAATTTCTTCATGCTCTTGCTATGTAGTATTCGGCTTTTCCATTTCTCCAGTACTGAACCTGCAGCTGTCAACACTTCAGGAAATACCCTTCACTCCGTTTACCAGCACACCTCAACAACTGCAATAGCAAAATAAACCTCTAATGATTAATGACTATTCATGAAGTAGAATATGATTAGATCATCAGTGACTGGCCGTCCTAAGAACCTCTTCATCTGCCTGTTTGGCGATTAACTTGTTCAGCCCTAATGACTGTAGGAGACTAATAATTTATTGCATTTGAAAGATTGCCATTTTAATAATGGACTTGGAAGCACTATGAAAAGCATAGATCTCAGCTGTATTTTAGTGTTGCATATTTTTCAGTAAGTAATGTGACAGGCTCTTGTCAGAACAACTTGAAGCTGGGAGAAATAGCCTAGTTAGCAACGCTTCCTGCTGCTTGAGGAAGTGTGCATATAATTTCACCAAAGACTTCAGAATGACCAATAAAGCATTGCATTCATGATTTGACTTGAAAAAAGTTGGGTTTGTTGTGTGTTTACATGACTGGAATTAACCAAAATAAACTCATTTTCTATTCATTAAACTTAAGAAAGAAGCTACTTTATCTGGGAACATTGTGCTTGTAACGTTTTCAGTCAATAAACTAAATGAAAAGCTTTATCTCGGCAGAGCACCGCGGTTGGCAATTAAGCGGAGCTAACGACAAATTGGACGCACTCAGAAGGGGTGGAATCTCACTGTATAACACATTCTCTTAGAAAATCACAAATGCACTCTAATCTTTCCCAGTGTTTGCGTTTTCCAACACCCCCTCCCATCTGTCAGAGTTGCTCCACACCAGCTCTCATCACACACTGTGCTTTTTGAATATGCTGCTTGATTTGCTTCATTTTTGACCAGGCTCCCATGCTGTGCTTTTTCTTGCTCTCTGTTTTTTTTTTTTTTTTAATGCTATTGATTTCCCTCATTCTGTCATCAACTGAAAAGAAACTGTGTAATTTCTACAGAGAGTTTGGACTGTGGTTTAATTAACTTACTTAATCATGCCTAGTTAAGCTATGTAAGGTTCTATAAGTATTTAATTAGGTCTTTTGTGACTGGGAGCCACAGTGAAGCCTCCCTCAGGTATTCGCACCACACCCTCTGTTGTCAAGGGAACCACGGTAACCCTGGAAACTAGAAAATGATGGAGTACAGCACCCCTGCTATTTATGCTCAAGGATTTACACAATTAATATCTCTCCACTAATATCCCTTTGGAATGTTGTTAAAGCAATAAGGCCACCCAAAGAAAAGTAAGGGGGGGCTGAGGCCCACCCTGACCCTCCCTTCCCCCTACATTCTACACTGTGTGAACACTTTAAGATTTTGTTTCCCCTTTGCTCATATTATAACCTCCTCTTTTCTGAGGAGGCCTACCACTAGATTTTGGAGCTTTTGTGCACTCCCCCACAAGATCATTAGCGAGGGCAGACACTGATGTCGGCTGAAGTGGACTGGGATGAATCCTGCATTCCGGTTTCATCTCAAAAGTGTTAAGTGAGGTTGAGGTCATGAGTCTGTGCAGGCCATGCGAGTTCTTCCACACCAACCACGGCAAACATACGAATGTGATGGTCAGGTCTCCAGCAACTTTTGGCCATACAGTGTATTTTTTTCCCAGGCTCACAAATGAGAAAACCATAACAGAGCTGAAATGATTTGGTCCCTGATAAACCCTGACTGCTTTGTGGTTCACCTGCTGTGAATTGTGTTAATATTTTCTCTCTCTTGCTCTCTCTCTCTCACTCTCTCTGTGGTGACTGGCCATTATTTCTGCTGTCAGCATGTGTTGGCACATGCCTAATAAAATAGAGGCAGATGTATGATTGCTGATTAAAACTGTGGTTTAAATGCAAAGCACATATTCCCAGTTGAATAACTCTGCATATTTATGTCCCAAACAATCAACACTAAGGAGGCACACTTGGGTCCCCCACAGACTTTATTTGATTAACAGTACTATCTGGAAACTCTTAATGGACAGTAAATCTTATTGGGGTCAGTAAGCAATAACTTTCAAGTGATATTGGCAATGGACACTAAATCTGATTTATATTTTCAGTTTGGTAACTAATATAATAATAAATACAAATTACAACAACTTGATTTTAATTAATAATCCTCCATCGTCTCTACTGGAAAACTTAGTCAGCTCCTGGACTGTGATTAATATTACACAAGCTTAGTTTCACATTGAATCATTTGTGAGATATCTATCCTAATCTATTTTTATTATCCACATTTATGTCCTAATGATTAAAGTTTCTGTAAGAAATTAGACCTCTCTTCTAAAAACAACTATCCCATTATCTTTAAGTGTAGAAATAGTTCTTGAACCACTGTCTGTCAGTGGAGTGGGTCAATAGGTTTCTTTATATTTTATTTAAGTTGTAGAATGAGAAAAGGATAAAAGATTTCCCAGGCCTCAAAAGTGTAAAATAACCTGCATAGCTTTTGTAAAAAATTGTACTGAGTTATGTGATGTGATGTATACCGATCAGCAATTATATTAGCACCACATAACATTAACACATTGACATTGATGATCAATTATATGACAGTAAACTGGTGACAGGATCATGCACACCCACAGCAGGGAATGAACTCTAGCCTGTCTGGTCTAATCTAATGCAGCACAAACTGCCCAAAAAAGTAAATGCCGACAAGGCCCAGCAGGCAAAGAACCCAAGACTGATGACTGGCCTTCAAACTTGCTGACCCATGCGACTTGCCTGTCCAATCCATAGAAGACCTACCCTGCAACCTGCAGCACCCAAAGGATCTGCTGCCAATATCCTGGGCCCAGACACTAAAGCACACACCCAGAGGTCATGTGGACCCAGAGGTCATGTGGACCCAGAGGTCATGTGGACCCAGAGGTCATGTGGACCCAGAGGTCATGTGGACCCAGAGGTCATGTGGACTTATGCCCCAAGGGTCAGACCTGCTCAGATGACACAATGGAAACCTACACAATACTGGACATAATGTTTTGCATTGTATCGTTGTGGCTGATCAGTGTGTGTGTATATGTACAAGTTGTGTTCAAGTCAAACCAGGACTTATGAGAGTAAAAACCAACTTTATTTTCCCTATATAATCTCCTGCTACACTAATGCACTTATCCCAGTGTTTCACTACTGTCTAAACCTCGATCAGACTACGTTTTCATGTCTGAAATTCTGGCCTCCCAGGAACTCCTTTAACTATCTAAACATTTTAAAATTTAAATTGGAGCGAGGTCAGGACTACACACAGGATGTGGCAGTAACTGACAGCCGAGTTCCTTTAATGTGCAAGTAGTGGTTGTGACTGATTGTGTGTACCGTTCCCACAGACTGATGCATCTCTTCAGCAAGTCGGTGACTAGATATCCATCAATATTTAAGGATCAGGTGTTCCACTCTCCGAATGTTCACAGGAACAACTGCAGTGTACTCCGTGCCACCTCAGCCAGGATCATCATTCATATATGCATGTCCTCCTTTAATCTTTTACTGTGGCTGTGTTGTTTATTTATTTAGATTTCACTGCATGTCAAGCACCAGCTATTCTTTAACATACTGTACTATACTGTCTTTTATTTTAAATCAATGTGGGGCCCAGCAGTAAAAGAGTTCAAGGTTGTTGATCTGGCCTTCAAATTCCCTTATCTCAATCCGGCTGAGCATCCAAACAAACAAAACCAGACAAAGTGTGATCCATGGAGACCACACCCTGCAACCCACAGCACCCAAAGGATCTGCCGCTAATGTCCCTGTGCCAGACACCACAGCACACCCCCAGAGCTCTTGTGGAGTCATGTCCTGCAGTGCCAGAGCCACGCCAGTTGGACCAGCACTAATGAGCCCTACACAATATTGGGCTTAATGATTTGTGATGTGTGTAGTGCAGAAGGTGATGCAAAAGTAAGATGTATTTTTTTTCTTTAAGCATTAAATTTGTTTGTCCACTTAGTAATAACAAATACATAGAACAGTAGCTTGATAAGAAATTTACTTATCTGGGGACACCTGGCCTAGAGATTTCTCCACCCCGAAACATTCTTCAGCATTTTTTTATTTATTTATTTTTTTTACTTTTGCGCCCTTTTGTTAATTTTATTGTCTTGCGGTAATGATTGAATGGTGAAGGACGGTGAAGTCGTTGCTGGCCAAAAATACTGTTTATAATGAGCTTGTGTAGTAAATTTATGACGCACACATTATGTTGGTTTTAAGCAAAAAGGCTGTCAAAGTCATTTAAGTAATATCAGTTACACACTAAATTAGGAAGAAAAGACCACAGGAGGCGCTATGGTAAGTGCCAGTCTAGTCTGGTAGCTCATCCATTATTAGTCATTCGGGCAAATGACTGAAAGCTTACCAGACATTTCCAGAGTGCATTTCCTGTGAAGTGGCTATTATGCACATGAAATGAGTTCTCGTGATGTTGGACAAACCAATGATTTTTTCCCCCCCAGAATGCTTTTAGCATCTGAGAAGCTCAGCAAAGCTCCCACTGACTCAGCTCAGCGTTATAATCCCTAGAGAGAAAGTATTACTACTGAGACAAAAGCAGCTTTACTATTATCTAGTTACAATTACAATTGTAAGTCACTTTCTTTGATTGTATTCTGTTTTATTTAACCGGTATGTGTACGTCATTACTTTTTGAGAATAGTTACATAAATTGAAGGCTGTCAGTGAGTGGGAGTAAGCTTCAGGTTCAGAGTAAAGCTCATGCATGATGGGAGTTCGGGTCTTGAGGAGCGTCTGGTGATTTAGAGGTGACTTTGCTGAGGGCAGAGCATTTGGCCTGCACGTTAGATGCATGAGGATGTGTGGTGCTGCTTTTGTGCTGTAGAGATGCTGTAAGCTTCAGGCTAAAGCTCTGTCCATCACTGTAACTGCAGTCAAAGATGTGCTACAGGGATTACGGACCCAAAGTGTCGGTGGAAAATTGGATTTTTCGCAAAGAATTACTAAAGCATGAAAAAGAGAAAAAATGTTAAGTTTTGCAGCTGTGCTAATCCCGTGTGTGTGTGTGTGTGAGAGAGAGAGAGAGAAAAAGAGAGAGAGAGAGAGAGAGAGCGTGAGTGTTCTCATGGGCCCCCACTGTATGTATTTAACAGCAGAGCCCTGACTATGTGATCTAAGACCACATGCTTGTTGTGTATTTGGAAGGCTGCTTGGGTTGCTGCATGTGCCAGTATATCCGGATATGCACATGCAGGACATCTGCTCCTGTTTTTGCTTAGTTTGGATTTGCGTCACTAATTTGGTAAATGTAGACATTTAGGCACATGTGCCTCTCTGTGTGCATGTCAGTTTGCTGCTTGCTTAAGAATGTTTTTATCCGGGCTGCTGGCTTTTCTAAATCCCCTCATGCTGTGAAATAGCAGGCAGTGTCTGTGGCAGTCACACCTTACGCGTCTACACGTAATCCGATCTAAGCAGTGTGGAAGCCGGCAGGCATGCTTTTCCTAAGAGTTTCCTCTGACATCTTATTTCTTCTCCTATCCTCTCTTGTCCTATACGTCAAAATGTTTTAAATCATCTCACTGTTTCCCTTTTTTTTTTCAGTGAGCAAGCTGCGCATGCACAAGGTCAACCAGAGCCTCCAGTTTGTTGAAGACAGCCGCGTTCGCCTAAACTGCTCCATTGCGTCCCAGACAAGCGCCGAGTCCCAGCATGCCGTGTTGTGGTACGCACGGAAGGGCGCAGCAACTGAGCCCGACGAGCTTCTGTTGAAGATCGAGCGCACCGGGGCGTTTGAGTATGGCGCATACGCTGAGGAGGAGCGCCTGCGCAGCCGCGTGCAGTGTGAACGCCTCTCGCCGAGTCTTTATGGCCTGACGCTGCACCGCGCTGAGACCAGCGACTCTGGGACCTACTACTGCCTAGTGGAGGAGTGGCTCACTGATCCCGATGGAGCGTGGTACCGCTTGGCCCGAGACTCTTCTGGCTTCACACACGTTGTGATCAAGCAGCCAGGTGAGACTCAGAGAGACGTAGAAATGCCTATAATGTACAGTGACAATCCGTAAATATTTTCTACATTTTATGGGGTTAATGAGTGGCCACTTTTCATGTTGGCGTACATCCATGAATAGAGGCAGCCATGTGGTGGCCACACACACAGCTGCTTCATTAGTGTACCAAAAAAATCAGGAAATAGTTTCCACATTTTATCAGGCTAATAAATGTGATTTTTTTTTTTCTATGCTGGCATCCAACCAACCATTAGCCCAGCGCTTTAGGCCATCTTAGGGTGCTGTTTGTCATTCAAGAACACCAGTTTGTGTTACATTCCTGTGGGTTTCCATAGCCATCTGGCTACCCTGGCACAGAGAGGATTAGAGAGAGTGTACCCAGATATTATCTCCCCCCAGAAGCTGGTGTGGTGATCAGACATTATGCATGTACTAAAAAGAAAGGCATACATGCATCAACTGTCAAAAGGGAAGCTTCCCATTTAAGGCTCACACTCTCATCTCGCTATTGAGAGGACAATAGAGAAGTTTGCGTAGTGAGTAAGCAGTACACACAGTAGCGCTACCCAAACACACAACGTCAAACCCTGACCAACCATAAGGATTCAAATTCAAATCAAATTCAAATTTTATTTCTCACATACACAGTCATACACGGTACAATATGTCGTAAAATGCTTATACGACTGTCAGTCACCTTAAAAATTAAAAGCTTAACATACATTACATAAGAAATAAATATGAATAAAAGAAATACGGTAGAAATAAAATTAACTAGTAAAAGGTCAAATATACTGTAATAAAAGAAATTCATTAGAAAATGAATTAACAATTAACTAGTGAAATATACTGTATAAAGTAAAATATACTTTACAAATAAGAACAAAATATCAATATAGCAAATATAGAAGAAAATAGAAAATTGTTAAAAACAGAAATTTTGAAACGGCTGGGGTGTGCAAATATGCATAAAAAGTGTCTTATTAAAGTGATTTGTGCAGTGGTCCATAGATGAAAATATAAATATGTAGTGATTCATATTCTGAATTCTTGCCATTCAAAATCACCTGCATAGGGATATAGAATTATGAGTACCCGAGGACACCTAGATCTACTCAGGGCCCTTGAACTAATCCCCTACTGTCTTGTTTGCAAGGTATATTTTTTCTAGTCATCCACTTGGTTCTACATGTACCAGAACCACACACAGATGACATAACTTTCCCAAAGATCACAGTGCATCCCTGTTGTCCGGTTCACTGCTGTTTCGGCCATTTAGCATTCAAGAGCAACAGCATTCGCTGCACCAAAACCTGGCAAGGACGAAAGGAAATGCAGTAAAAAGCTGTAGTTTTCACCCACCTCACACCACTACCACTCTTAAAATCTAGTTTATTCAGTTTTCTTCCACTGTGATCTACAGTATGGCTATGGCTGTGCTAGGTCAGTCTTTTGTGCCAGCAAAATCACTTGGCAAGTTGTGGGAAGATTCACACCTTTACGCTCTGATTGCTACCGCATTAAAGGTGAAAAGTCAAAGAAATTTGTTCAAAACTGTCAAGCAGGAAAAGTGACCACATTTATCCTGGGTTGTTCCATGTGTAGACTCCTGGTTTTAGTGGCTGGAAACAAAATCTTTTTGGGAATGATGAAGAATATTTAAATAATATTATTAAAAATGTTATTAATACTCCTACTGGATTATGTAAAAGATCGTTTAACTACTTGCTAGCAAGCCAGTTTAAATAGAGCCATAATGAAATTTCTTTACATTTTTTTTTTACCATTAGTTGTTGTGGCCATAATTGTTGTTAAGGATCATGTAAGACAACTGAAGAACTGTATTTTAAAATAAAAGATAAGGCTATTTTTCAATTATCTTTTTTGCGTTACTTATTAAAAATATACAGTTCTGTTCGGCTGAAAATAATAGAATCTACAGTATAGTAATGACAATTAATGTCATGTTTTCATCAGTTGTCCAGCTGACTCCTGACTCGGTGGAGTTCTCACTCACAAATGAGCAATAACTTATGAGGTTGGAAACCCTTGCTCCTCCTGGTACTAAATTTGACATTGTGTAACACAAATATGTTTAGTAAGATTATTGCAGCTTGCACCGTGTAACCTCCATTTCAGCACCACGCCTCAGGGAACAACTCTGCTCACTGAGGATTTTGGTTATTATCAAGCAACACACCATCGAGCTTGCATGTCCCTGATACACATCTAAATATGGTCTAAAAACTCTAACCTAATTTCCCCTGGGATAAGGAGAAGGTCTCATTAAATTTGCACGGGTGCATGGAATGCTGGGAAAGTTTCCATAATGTTTTTTTTTTTTTTCCCAAAGAGATTACCTGATCATTTATCTTCAGCCTCAATTCCACATATTTATGTTCTATTATTTGAAGATATGAGAAGACCATGAGTTCTCAGAGAAAAGAAGCTTGATGTTATTTTAGTCTTAGCACAGCACTGATGCTGAGAGAGAAACCTGTGATTTTATCTAATGAGTGTTAATGCACTGTCTCACCAGGCGCTGGTGTTTGTGTACTGCATCGACCCAGACAGTTTTGACACCTTTAGGTGTGAGGCCCTGCATTTAATAACCTTTGCATCCATTTTAAATGATATTTGCCTAATACTTTTATAATCACATGGCCCATGCTTGTCAGTGTTATATTTGGTAACACATTTTTAATTAGTTGTCTGTAATCAAAACAGAGTTCAGCTCTTCACATCATCTGTAGAAATCACCACAAAAATCCTGTAATTTATATTCCTTTTTTTTTTTTTTTATAGATTTCATAGATAAAAAAATCATAGATTTTTTTTTTGAGTAGTCTTTTATCTCTAGTCCTTTTAGATGTGAAGACTGATGTTATTTCTCTACTTTTTCTTTTTACAATAGCTGTAAAATTGCAGGTGGAGGAGACAGAGTCGAACATCACCGTGCCTGAATATGATTCAGTGCGACTGGGCTGCAGCATACCATCTCAATCCTCCAAAGACTCTCGCTTCTCTGTGTCATGGTACGTGTCCCGCTCTGAGAGAGAAAGCGAACGGGAGTGCGTGTTCTCTATTGGCCACGACGCTGTCTTCGGTAATGGGAACTGCAGTCCGATGGAAGAGCCAGGACACAACTCTCGCCTACAGTTTGAGCGCACTACCTCAGATCTCTACAGCCTGACCATTCAAAGGGCACGTCCAGGAGATGCAGGAAAGTATTACTGTCATGTAGAGGAGTGGCTCCTGAACCCACGCAACGCCTGGTATCGCCTCACCACCAACAACTCTGGAGCTACCATTGTGAATGTTCATGAGAAAGGTATGCCTAGTACTTGGGTACTTAGTAAGCTATAGCTCAGTCATTTTTCTGTCTTGTGTGTTAAAAGTGTTCTTTGGCCTAGAGTCAAATCAAATTTTTATGAGCCTAATATTGACGCTTTTTCAAACAGGCTATTTTCTAGGTAATAAATAATGCCTTTGTTGAAACTCATCTGAGAATCTTCAATCTTTCTTTCCACAGTCTCGACTTTGCAGTCAGTGGTGTGCTCCAACAACTCGCTTTTTTATTTTGTTTTCTTCTACCCATTCCCCATCTTTGGCATCCTGCTCATCGCAGTTTTGCTGGTGCGCTACAAGAGCCGGAGTTCCAACAAGAATCAGGAAGGCAAGAACGGAGCACCGCTGCTCTGGATTAAAGAACCCCACCTGAGTTACTCACCTACCTGCCTGGACCCCCCTGCTCTCAGCCTCCACCCAGGCTCTGTGGAGTAAACAGGGCAGAAAGAATGCCCCCTCTTACTCATCTACTCTCTCTCTCTCTCTCTCTCTCTCTCTCTCTCTCTCTCTCTGTTTCTTTGCTATCACTCCTGTTCCTCGGGAGCGCTCTGGGCTCCTGACTCAGCCCTGTTAATCCCTCCATATGGCTGACTGAACCCCTACTCGGTTGATGTGGTCATGGCTGCAGTGGCTGCCAGAGGAAACGCCTAGATGTTTGGTTTGGTTGTTTATTTTAAGGATTTTCTTTATAGTATTTCAACATCCTACTATTTGGACTATCATACTCTTACATTGCCCTCTCCTGCGCAGAAGTGCCTGTGTGTCTGAAAGCATTAGGTCTTTAACCCCCAAGACACACAGTCTGTACCTGGGATGAAAGAACATATTCTGTAAAGGATTACATGTGATTTTATTCTCTCTTTTGAATGTGTGGTATGAACCCCCTTTTTAATTTATGAAGGCTGGTGCTCATCTCATGAAAAAATATATTTGTTTGTTTTTTTTTCTACCCGGTTCTCATTTCAGAAGACTGGCTGCTCAAAGCATTAGCCTGCAAAAAAAATGTCATGCTGAAATAGTGCACAGGCAGAAAAGTGTGATTCCACCAGGTGAGAAAATGTTGGAAAGGAAGGCAGTGATCTTGTATTCTTGCCTAGGAGAAGCCACAGAACTGATCTCTAATGGTATGTCCATTAGATACATTTGAACTGATAAAACAGAGGGGGGAGAGAGATGTGTGACCTCCCGCCGTGTGTAGAAACACTGTATTTTATATCACACTCCTTCTCACTGCCAAAGACTCACTAACACATGGCTGATTCTCAGTGCCGACGACTAACAAGCATATCCATGTGCACAAACTACCGTGACTTGACTAAGTGTCCATTACTCTCATTCCTCCACATGAGAAAATCAGAAAAGGAGGATGCTATACACTGAGATCTTCAAGTTCCTGCTCTGACCTGTAGTTTCATCGCTAGTGTTCAGGAGTGGTATGCTGTGTTCAACATTGTGCATTTTTTAAAATTTCTCTCTGAACTATGGTAGAACAGGGAATTCTACTTGCTTCCCTAAAATGACTCCAGACTGCTGGCCTCTGAGGTGTCAAAGCGATGTGTTTCTGTGTGTGCTGTAAGAAACATCGCAATGCTTCACCTCCTACTGTGAATATTTCACCCATCACCCATAAACCTGTAGTGACAAGATTCTGATGGAGTCCAGGTAAGGCGTGGGATATAAACATAATGAGACGGATCCTCTCCATGTCTCCTTAGTTTTAAACTGCCTATTAGAAAAAAAGATGCTATCTGAGATAGCTAGTTATAGCATTTGTACTACATGGGACAATCTTAGTGCCAAGACCTTTACATTGTTTTATGTGTGCGTTGAAAAATGGTCCAGAACAACCTCTTGCTTGGAGATACTACAGTATGTAAATATGGCTTTCCAGTTTATGCTCTAGGGGCTTATGGAATATGTCAGGTCAAAGAGATTTTCGCTGAATATGTATCAACTCCAAGCAATAGAAATAGAAATTTACTAGAAAAGAACTAGATATTCACTTCTCCACTCTTCTATGGGATAGAATTTTTCTATTTCCTTTGTTCCTGCATACAACTCTTAAGGGTTCTTAAAAATGATTTCTGTGAAGATAAATTCCATCAAACATATTTTGAGATTCTTCTGTAGTGTCTTAAGTGCAGTACATGACTAGAGAGAGAGAGAGCACGTAACTACACCTCCTCTGGGCCTTCTAATTTACTAACCAGGGTTCTCAAGGCAACAGTAATTAATACCTTTTCTTGCAAAAATAGTGAAATTAAACATCACCACACTGAATTTCTTTAAGGTAAAGGTTTGTTTAAACCAATTTTGCCAGCAAATTGACTATAATCTTTCTGAAATCTGAAAGCCTGTGGGAGGTGTATTTGGCGCTCTTTGCGCCCCTGGAGTTGGCATTAAAATGTATTGCCTCCTTTTGTAATCACAGCAAATGAGTCTACATGTGCAGGCAGAATGTGCCTTTTATCTCTTCAGATTAATTAGATTAATTCAACCTGAAATAATATTCGCCACTACCAGAGGCATAGCCGAAGTGACACGAAGAGGCACGGCTCATGTACTCCTAAAATGTCTGGTAGTTCCTGTGACCAACACTAATCACTACACTAATTGTTTGACTGCTGTTGTGGTTAAAGCTTCACTGCTGCATATCCTGAAGTAGCACTTTTTTGCAGTTTAAACATTCTTTCACAGCTAGTCCTGGTGCTTTGGCTAGCTACTGTAGTATGCTAACCATGTTAGGTAGCTGTCACCCAAGAGACCTAGCTTCAACATCAAAGTGCTACATCTATGTATATGTGATTCTCCTTCTGCTTGACTTTCAATTTAGGGCTTTGCAAACCTTCTAAAGGTTTTTTGTAGATTGTATTATTGGTATTGTTAGTATACACAAATTTTTCATCATCCCTGGGGTATTTGCACCAGGTGATTGAAAGTGAATGTAAATTAATGAAACCAATCTAGCTGTCTAGCTGTTGAGTTAGGAAAGTAAAGTTGTTGTAGATTTCGCAGAGGACTAGACCACCCCCTCAACACAGTGGAATATGTATTACATTACAAACTGCGATAGCTGTTATGTGGATATAAACAATACAGTGCAATTTGTAGAAAGATGTTGGTGACAGCCTTCATTTTTTTTCCCCTTTTTTCTTTGTGAAGCCTTTAAATATTTTCCCTTCCTTGTGCTTGTTCCCTAAAATAATCTAGAACTGCTAATAATTACTACACTGCCACAAGTTTGAAATGAAGTACTTTGTCTGTTAATTTATTCCAGACTAAAAACTGGATTGCTTTAACAAAGACATAATTTTGGTCTGATAATGATGTATGAATTACGCTTTAGCAAGTACGTTGAGTTCTAGAATGAATTGAACCATGTGGTCTGTTAAAGGTTTTCCTCTTGGGATTCTTAATGTCTTTTTAGCCACATCCTTTAGCAAGATCTAAAACCTCTCTGTCCATGGAGTGTCACACAGCATGTGTTATCTATTGACAGTTAGATGCAGTTCAGCAGGTTTATGTCCCTCTTGAGACAAAGGACAACCTCATTTAATAGTAATGCATTGCAATGTTTTATTTGTCCTCTGGCCTAGTGTCAGGCACTGACATGTGATCGCTAAAACCATCTATATCTGAACGATCTTCATTGTAAATGCACACAAAAAGACAGACGTACAATATCAATCCACTTGAAGTTGGTGGTTGTCTTGTTTTTATTTATTGAACTGTACTGTAAAACATTTAGTTTAGACTTTGTGAACTTTAACAGTTTGCAATTATAGCCTTTTGCTTGGACTTTTTGGACAATAAAGCCACTGAGTGCCGTGGCGGAGGGTATTGTGGAAGGTGCTTTTGTGAGTGGCACAGACTGTGTGGGTTGTGAGCGATCATGCACACAAAGCTGTCAGCTCGTTTTATTTCTCTTTTAAATTGTGTCAAAGTGTATAGTGCATGATGGAGCAGGAGGCATTTTGATGTTTTGAGCTCTTCAGCATTGTATTTTGTGACATCATGTCAGTCAGTGTTGCCACCCTCTCCATCTCCTGCATGTTGTAGGAGCAATTCAAATTCAGTCCTAGAGGCCTGGAGGCTTTTCCACCCTATGGGAGCTCATTTCTCTTCAGTCACCTAAGGGGAAAGTCCTGAAATAATTGATCGTTTTTTTTTTCCAGTCTCTAAAACAGTTTGTGCTTTGCGGCTATACAGGGGAGCTCACAAGTCTGGATCCATAGGCAAGCAAGGAAATGTTGTACATTTCAGCAACAACTTCTCTATATAAAGGATCCCATCTTGAGTTCTGTCTGATCTTGTTTTGTTAGTCATCTTGGGGCTGATTTCAAATTAAAAAGTAAAAAAAAAAAAAAAAAAATGAATGTAAAATTTCACATAAAGAAAAAATGCCTATGGATCCAGGCTGTTTTTTCCACCCTGGATATGATTCATTATATGTGTAACAGCTGTGATTTCTGCAGAGAGTGTTTATTCACGTTAATTTGCAATATGGCGATATTGCCTGTGTAAATGCGTCTGTATGTGTACTTGCCATAGGTTGCTCCCAGTGCAGGAGATGGAGGGTGTGGCGCTACTGTGGGATGTCACAGTGCTGCCACCATTCCAGCTATGGAGATCTCCTCTAAACTAGTGGATTTTTTTTGTAGTTCAGCGTAACTAGCGGACCCGTAACACCCTCGCAGTGTTGTAGATGTGTTCTGAGGGCTGCATGTCATGGCTGTGTACAGACTCGAGATTAGCTGTGGAATTTGAAAAATAATACATTGTGGTGATGTGTTCAATTCAGCCAGTGATGCTTTTTCAAGTGCTGTGTTTTTATTATTATTATTATTATTATTATTATTATTATTATTATTTTGTAATTATACAAATAGTGCACTGATGTTAAAAAAAAGGAAAAATAGCCTTTTTATGCTTTGTGTTTTGTTGTAACATGTTTTCTTTTGGTAGTTCATATACATATAAATATATTTTATTGAACTGTAGCAGTCGCTATCATGAAAAGGCACTATTCTGTCAGTTTACTGCAATAAAAGCATTCAGTGCACAGTGTTTTGAAATGTGTTCATGTAGCTTTGTTAAAAACATTTTCTTCCCCTGGTTATTGTGAGCCAATACAGCTGAAGAAGCAAAACACCCACGGTAAGCTTAATAAATTACATCGTATCAGTGCATACACCATGGGATACACTGCACACACTATCAGCACACACAATGTTGAACTATCCATGCAGTACCTTTATCTCAATGTGTCCACCACGCACCCTTGTGCCCAAAAGTAAGTAGGAATAATGTGTCCGATGGCAGCTGATTGAATATGAGAATGAGGTGTGATACACTCACCTGGATATGACTGATGGGTGTGGAGAAAAGAAGTAAACCGTAGTCAAGTAACGGGTATAACTGAATTTAGTAACATTCCTTAGTAAGTTTTTGATGTATTGAGGATTCATATTGACTTATCACTGTGATAAAGTAGTTAATTTGAGCATGCTAATTAAGAACACCACATATTTATGAGTAACAGTTCATACTGACACAAGGTTATAAATAAGAGTGCCACTTGGATCTAAGACTGATCAGGTCCACAGAAATTTAGCTCTTATAAATCAATATAGAATATATAGAGTAACAATACAGAATAACTCTTAGTTGTTCTGCATTGGTTTTTATTGTTCTGTGGCTATTATAGTGAGGAATCAAAAATAAAATACGAACAGTGTAGTGTTACAGTATAGGAATATAATTAACTACAGAAGGGCCATTATAATTTAAAACACACAACTTTTTTATTATTGCAATTACACCGATCAGCCACAATGCTACAGTAACACCACCCCACCTGGTGAATTGAAAAACACCATTAATTATATACTAGTAATGTGGTGACTGTATCATAGTCATCCAAGGCCTATCTGTACTTGAATTGTCCAAAAGCCTGTCCACCCGGTCTGAACCCATAGAAAAGCCAATGTAGCACTAATAATGAAAAAAGTGATGCTGGCCACGATAGAACACTCGGCCCAGCAGGCAAAGAATTGTTGATCTGGCCTCCAAATTCCCTCAGATCTAAATTTGATTTAGCATTCATGAAAGCACTAGACAGACAACCCGCAGCACCGTAAGGATCTGTCACGACCATCACTGTGCCAGATACCACAGCACACCCCCAGAGGTCTTGTGGAATAATGGCCTGAGGGGCCAAAGCTGTCCTGAAGGCATAAGGAGGACCTACAGTACACAATATTGGGCTTAATGTTTTGGGTTTTAAGGTTGTGGCTGGTCGGTTGTATATACAGTGCCACAAATGTTCTCACTTTGTATTCATTAAAGAATGTCAAGCTGATTTTTTTCTATTTTTTATTACAATTAACGTTATGAAAGGCTTACAAAACAATTTGTCAGTTCCTGTTATCAACGACATTATATAATACGGATGTAAACGATCACCCTGTCACCTTTTTCAGTCTCTAGCGTAATACAAATATTAGCCACTGTCTAAAATTCTTCTTTTGTTTAAGAGCAGTGTTTACAGTTTGACTGCCACAGGATCCTTGGACTTTTTCTATAATTGATAAATAAATGCGTCCCTTCAGAAAATCTTATCCTGTCAAAAAATTATACAGCTTTGGAGTGTCTGCCATGAAAGTGCCTGAGTGCATCATTTCCATAAAGCAACATGTTCAACACTTTGTGAATGATCAGAATCAGGAATTTAATATAACTGTGGAAAATTAAACATAAACTAAGTATTTATGATGTACTGTGTTTTATTATGAATAAACACATCCATAGGTCATTTGGATGACGTGTCACAAATTACTTTGTAATTCTGACATATGCATGTGTATATTTGTGTGCATGTATAGAGTTAGCCAGCATGCTGCTCCACCTGTCAGAGACAATAGATGAGGTTGTCTGTCGTGGTTGTCCCTTCTGCTAACTGAGCAGTGCATGAACACCAGGGGCCACGAGCAAATCACATAACACAACTCATCCTGACACATCCTGCCAAAACTTCATTCTGCTCATGAAAATTTATATTTTCCTCCCTGATATGTATGATTGTATTTATGATTTCTCAGCCTGGTGGGAAATTATTAACCACATTTTCCCCTGCGTTAGCTTGTGTTGCATGATGGCAGTATGGAAAGAGTTCGAGTGCTCGTTGCTAAAGCAGACGTTGCCGCTGTAGCTTGCTCTGAGCCAACGGTGACCTATAAAATAAGAGCTGGAGTTATGTTAATCTGCAACATTTTGTGAACTATTTTCCGAAATAGCAAAATCTGCTGTTAAGACCTCTGCCTGTCCATCCTAAATTGATGTTTCCTTATTAGAATTTGCCAATTAATGTTCATGTCAGGATTTATACTACAGTATTGCTTTGTATTGCATTACTATTGCATATGAAACTTCTTATTCATGACTGTGTGGCTTCCATAAAATTCACAGTTTCTATTGAGTGTTTGCTTTTGAGTTCAGTGCTTTGAACTATATGAATTTATTTACATAAAAGGTGTGTAGAAGTGCTGCTTGACCTCATGCTAATTAAATAATATGCAGTGAAGCAACCGTGCCATTTTCTCCACAGCGGAAATGAAGCTTACATCAGTGAATGATGTGCACTTCATTTGTTGGTCTCAGAGACATACAACTAACTGTTTTGTTTTTTTTTGAAGGTTTTTTTCCATTATTTGTCCTATTTGGTTCATATGTTCATCTTCAGCTTTATACATTCATTTACACATTCACGTTCATTCACAACTAGGTGCGATTTACTGTAGCCCTTCTGCCTGCTGGGATGTTTTTGAGAGTTGATAGGTAGCCCACATGGACATGGGAAACTCCACATGGACGGTAACCCAGGGTCAGGATCGTAATGAGGGCCCTGAAGGTGCAAGGCAGCAACACTACCCACTGGAGATACAATCTGAAGATGGACTGGTTGAACTTCATCCACTAGCACCCAGCTAACTGAGCTAACTTTACTTACTGCATCATGTATTACCTAGAATCTTTCACTAAGCATGATTGTGTGTGCCAAATACATCTGCTGTCACAGGTGCACTTAAGTGAAGTTGATCCTATAAGCACTTGCTAATGGTTATGCACTGAAATGAATTCACTCTCTGCACTCTCCTACAAAAGCTTGGGATTTCAATTATGGAACGTTTGCTTAATTCTGTGCCTTTAGCTCAGACAGATGTAACCACAGTGTGCAAATAAATGAAGTCATAACGCTGGCTTAATTAGAAGTGCATTTCTCTCTTTCTTTGTAATTATGAATAAAATGTGAATGTGGTAATGTGCTTTTAATGTACTTTATCTGCTGTGTTGACTCATCTTAATCCGAGAGCTGTTTTAACTCATACAGAACAAGTGAGTTATTATAGAAGTGAGTAACTCAGTTACTGCATTATTGTAATTTCAAGCAGAATGTAAACATATGGAGTTTCTGAAGTGACATGGAGGTTAATTTTTTTTTTTTTTTTAATAAAGAGTGGCTATGAAGTGCCTAAATAATCTGCTAATTGATGCTACAAGTTAATAATTGAGCCCCCATGGTCACAGCATCACTTACTCAGTCATAGTCTATACCGCTTTATCCTGTGTACAGGGTCACAGGGGGCCTGGCGCCTACCCCAGGAGACTTAGGGCTCGAGACGGTACACCCTAGACACGGTACCAATCCATCATAGAGCACGCACACACATACTATGGGCCTATATATATATATATATATATATATATATATATATATATGCGGTTAGGGCTATAACCTGCATGTCTTTGGAATGTGGGAGAAAACCGGAGCACCAGGAGAAGCCACAGCCATGAATTGTGTAACTTTGGCTTCATATTTTGTGGGAATATATATTTAATATGTTCTCTTCAATTAACTATTTGGAGCATAGAATGTGTATCCACTTACAGTGAACAGGCTAGTTGCGTCCATGGCAAAATGTCAATGGTCAAGTAAGTCTTTAAGCATTGCTCCAAGATTGAAGTAAAATCAATCTCTATGTTAAGATGGCTGTAGCCACGATTGTCTTATCCAATAAGTATCTGAAATACAATAGCTGCTTCAAGTGGCCATGAACCAGAGTTTAAGAAAAGCATGGCCTTATTCTACGCCCTTGTTATTTGTGTCACCTCAGCAGCACCATATACTGTAACTCAAAATTGCACTATATACAAACAACCCGGATTTTGGAAAAGGTGGGAGGTTCTTTTAATTTGAATAAAATGAAACTAAAAACTTTAACACTTTTAAATTAGATGATTTAATATTTTGTTCACAATAGAACATAGAGAACTTACATTCTTAAAAAAAAAAAAAAGTTTTAAACTTTTATCCTCTAAATGAGCTCATTTCAAATTTGATCCCTGCTACAGGGCTCAAAAAAGTTAGGACGGGGCAACAAAGCTGAAAAAGCAAGAAATTTTCAAAAAATACAGCTGGGAAAACATCTAGCACTAGGTCTTAGAGAGGCAAGAAGTCTCAGAAGTAAAGATGGGCAGAGAATCTCCAATTTGTGAAAGAGTGAGTAAAAGGATTGTGGAATACTTTAAAAAAGTCAAATTGCAAAGGCTTTGCAAATCCTCTCATCTGCAGTGCATAACATCAAAAAAATTAGAAAAACTGGAGAAATTTCTGTGTATACGTAACAAGGCCAAAAACGTTTGTTGGGTGTCCGTGGTCTCTGGGCCCTCATCGACATGATTTTGGGATTGACATTACTAAATGGTCCCAGAAATACTTCTAAAAACCACTGTCAGTAAACACGATTCACCATGCATGGTCCAGAAGCGCCGTCGTGTCCCGTGGGCCAGGACTCATTTAAGGCCACGTCCCCACTTACAGCAGCTGGGAGATTTTTATCTGCGGTTTTGGCCTTTCGTTTACATGTAAACGCTGTTTGGGTTGTTAAACTGAGCTTTTGGAAAACTCCTTCCAAAGCTATGATCTTTCAAAGCTCCATTGTCAGTGGAGAAGATTTCAAGATGTCAAGATTTTGTCTTGTTGTAACATCACCTAGTGTGCCGATCATATCATTGTCTGTGTCCTAGTCTCCTTGATTTGAACTTTGTTTATAAGGATATTTTGTGCAGTGGTGGACTTACGTACAATAAACTAGTGACTGAGTTAATGTTTTAACTTTTTACATGCGTGTACATACACGTGCAGTTACTCACACATTACGTTAACAAACAGGTGCCTGAATGTACTACCAAGCTTATTGCTACTACATACAAAACTCTGAGGACACAGACCCCGCAGACAGTGACAGTGGTTTAGGACGAGACCCATCAGACTTCTACAAAGAGCAACTGGTAAAGGCGTTTTGTCTAGGCTTCAGATTAGCCCTCTGTTGACTAAGGAGGCTCCTGACAGAACTTAACAGGGCATTTTGCCTTTTCATGTGGACAAAGATATTTTTAAAACATAGGTCATGTGGACAGAACTATTTATTTATATATTTTATCCCCTGCTACTTGTGGACATGGCCTAAAATGCAATGCAAAGCTGACAGTATATATATATATATATATATATATATATATGTATGTATACTGTATATACACACAAACACACATCAAACATACATCAAACAGCCATAACACTATAACATTATTACCACATGCCTAATATTGAGTAGGCCCCCTTTTTGCCAGCATAACAGTGATGACACCTTTCTATCACAACCATCATTAACCTTTTCATCTACACTAGCACTTCTATTGGTTTGGACTACACGGGCCAGCCTTTACTCACCATGTGTATCAGTATGCCTTGGCCACCCATGACCCTGTCGCCAGTTCTTCCTTTTATCACCTTGTCGAAGTCACTCAAATGCTTATGCTTGCTCATTTTTTCTGCTTCCAACCCATCAACTTTAGCAGGACAAAAGCTTCACCTGCTGCCTAATATATCCCATCTACTTCCAGCTGCCACTGTAATGAAATATTGTAAATGTAGCTACTGTGAGAAGGGCCAATTTGTAATAGCTAGACAACTGTATCAGAGCAACTCCAAAACTGCAGCTTTTGTGGGCTGCAGTGGTCAGGATCTACCAAAAGTGATCCAAGGGAGGAAAACAGGTGACCTAGCAACAGGACCATGGGTGTCCAAAGTTCACTGATGCACAAGAGAAGAGAAGGTTGCCTGTGTAGTCTGATCCAGTAAAAGAGATATTGTAGCTCGAATTGAGGAAAAGGTTAATGCTGGTTGCTACTCAATATTAAGCGAGTAACCATAATGTTATATATATATATATTTGAACATGATAAATATATGCCTCTCTTTATGGACGGTCACATGATAGCAGTAACGATGGTGCTGGTAATGGTCTTTAGAGAAAACGTAATACTATACATTGCTGTCATAATTCAGTTCAAGTTTTTAAAGCTTGTACCCATGATAAAGCCAGATTTCTGATCTTGGCTGACAAGAGTGGAACCTATCTTGGTCTTCTGCTGTTGTAACCATCCAGTGTTTAATGTTGTATGCGTGCTGAGATGTTCTGCTGTTCATTCTGGTTTTAAAGACCACTCATTTACAGTAAATTAGTATATCCTTCCTGGCAGCTTGAACAAACCTGGCCAATTTCTTCTAACCACACCACTTCTTCATTCCATTGTTAGCATTGTGTATCTGACACATGATTGGCTGGTTTAGTAACTGCTTGAATGTCCAGGTGTACAGGTGTAACTATTAAGGTAGATGTGAGTATGTAGGAGGGCGGCACGGTGGTGTAGTGGTTAGCACTGTCACCTTGCACCTCCAGAGTCCGGGTTCGATTCCCGGCCAGGCTCGATTCCTGTCTCTGTGTGCATGGTTTGCATGTTCTCCCCGTGCTTGGTGGGTTTCCTATGGGTACTCCGGTCTTCTTCCACATTCCAAAGACATGCAGGTAAGGTAAATGTGACGTTCCCAAATTGCCCGTAGTGTGTGTATGTGTGTGTGCGCCCTGCGACCCTGAATACAGAATAAAGTGGTATAGAAGATGAGTAAATGAACATCTCATTCCATCTCATTCTCATTCCATTCCATTGACTGTTGTTGTTCACGCAGCCAAACGAGCAGTTGTAAGGTGAGCGACTGATGTCAAATAAGGAATCCTGTGGGTCTGGTTTGCTGCAACGGTTCCCTGCGCCAGACACTCAAGTTCTTTCACTCCATCCTTAGCAAATAATGAATAATGTTGTCATGCTAGAACAAGGACGGGCCTCTTAGTTCCAGCCACAGAGAAAATGTTGAGGGATTCTAAACAAGTGTGTGTTATGTAAAATCCATTTTCTTTATTTAAGATATTTTACACATTTTTGCAGTGTGTAGACTTTTTCTACCTTCTGCTGAATATAAGCTCAAACTCCATCCACGTCTTTCCCAATGTGTCAAAATCGAACAATTTTCATGTTGTTTTGCTCAAGTCTAAAAAAAAATAAAAAATCCAAAATTCCCAAGCCTTGACTTGACAGCTAGTTCGTTCCTGCAGACCCGAAATTTCTCTCGTCTATTTGTCAATATGTTTTGTCTTATTTCTTGTTGTTGTGGCTGCTCTCAGCCTTTTTTATATTCCTGTCTTGCCATATCTTTATAATGTTCATCTGACTGGTTCATTGTTGAGTTACAGTATATCAGTCACAGCTCTTGTTCATACATTCTCACGAACAGTCCTGAATGTTTACTCCTAAAAATAGGTTCAGGCTTGTTAAATGCAACAGTTCTGCAATTAAATCAATATTTGACAAAGTACATTCTCTTCTAATAAAAAAAAAAAAAAAAAACACCTAACTAAACACACAAGCAAACATTTTCTGCACTTTCCATTAGATGATCTTTAAACGGTATGGTAAGGTGGAACTTAAAGAATTAAATTATATGAAAATTTGACTCTGATGTTCTTTCTGATGATGATACTGAGAATGCTGTTAATTGCTTTTACAGTTAGATTTTTTCTAATATGCCACATTAGAAACATTACAAAGTTAGATTATGTGAGAAAATGCATAATGCCAAATGTAATGCAAAACTTTTTTTTGTATTAAATGAAAAAGGCTGTTCAAATTGCACATTCTGATACAGCCTTCATTGTCATGAAAGACTGAAAGTGTGTGCAGACTTCTGCTTTAACTAGGGCATCTCTGCCATCACATAAACATAACTATGGCCTGAGGCTTATCAGTGCTCCTGTGCAGGAATAGATTAACACAGAGATCATTTCCATGATTCATTTGATTCGAATGTACATTTATTCATAGTGTACGAGGACTGTAGTCGAAGTACTGCAAAAGTGGCCTTACTTTTTTATTAACAGACACAGGTCGCTCAAATTGTACATGTCGGTAGAGTAACTCTTCCTCCATGCTAAGATACGACTCAAAATAGTCTCCATCACAAGAGATGCATCTGAACTAACTCTTGAATCCTCTTTTACTGTTGTTGGTGTCCCAGGGGGAGACCTGCCACTGAGATGGAGGGGATTTTACAAAAAAGGATTTGAGAGTCGGGTTCAACAATAGTGCAAATGCATGGCTTGTGATGGAGACTTTGTTAAGTTGTACTTTTATATAAAAAGGAAGAGTAGTAACATTATCTATCTATCTATCTATCTATCTATCTATCTATCTATCCATCTATCCATCTATCTATCCATCCATCCATCCATCCATCCATCCATCCACACACCTACCTACCTTTTTCTGCCTAACAAAAAGTTATTAACGGACATAGGTCGTCAAAAGGTTATTCACGCTTTTGCGTTACTTTGGGTACAGCCCTTATACAATATGGAAAAATGCACATTTAAATTAAATACCTTTTAAAAATAATCCCTGGGTTATTTTATTCCTGACCAGGAGCACTGATAAGCCTCAGGTCATATTTATGTTTGTGTGATGGCACTGCTTACTGCCCTAGTTAAGGGAGAAGCCTGCACACACTTCCAGTCTTTCACAACACCCGAGGCTGTGCGCGAGGGCCGTGGATGTGCGACCAAAATGAATAAATCAACAAGAACTTATTTATTTATATGGATTTTTATTGTTTAACCAAAATGTCCTATGGCTAATTCTTCCTAAAGAGGATGTTCGAGCCAGAGGGCACTGTTTACTGACTTTACCTCCACACTACAGGGATTCTTCCAGCACCTGTGACCTGTATTCCTCTCACCAGTCTGTGTGCTGTGTGTTCTCCCAGAGAGCCTTGCGTCTGTTCCAGGCAGTTGTATTCAGTCTCTCTATGCTGAGGTTTCTCCTGTGTTTCATCACCATCTGTGCTCACCTCCATCCTCCCTCTGTCAGCATTATTCTACCATTTCCCTGGCAGTAAAAGGGTTTGTTGTATAAAATTGAGCACTTTATGGGATTCTGTTTATTTCTGTATTATAGTAGAATAGTGGAAGAGTTGCTCAAGCAAGATGTGTACGGATTCCTATAATAAGCCTACTTAGTTTTCATGATAGTGTTCCATAGTACCATGCTATAGCATGTGTACAACTATATGAAAGTAGAACCCGTGGTAGAACCATGTACTATAGTGTGCCCATGTACAGTATGTATATATCAGCATGTACCATGCTTCTGTCAAAAATACCATGTTGTTTATAATTAACATGTTTATGGGTTTATTTAGGTGGATGGTGGCTTAGTGGTTAGCACTGTCGCCTTGCACCTTCAGGGTCCGGGTTCGATTAAAGCCTTGGGTGTCTGTGTGTATAGAGTTTGCATGTTTTCCCTATGCTTGGTGAGTTTCCTCCAGGTACTCTGGTTTCCTCCCACAGTCCGAAGACATGCAGATTAGGCTAATTGCTGTTTCCAAATTGCCTTTAGTGTGTGTGAATGCATGTGTGAATGATAACAGTAGGTACTACCATTGTTGTCAAAATGGGAAGAAATGCAGTGGTCACCATCGGCTTGTACTTCCCCTTGTTGGACTACAGAGGTTTCTATATGGAGATGATGTATGAACTGGTAACCGTGTAGAACTGTGTACCATAGTGTGGCACATGTACTATCTCTGAACGTACCATTCTCCTGGTCTACCATGGTACCTAAAGTAAAATCTCTGTGGGTTTAAGAAATCATAAGAAAGCTGTTGAATAAATACTGAAAATGGTCTACCAGTTTAAACAGCTCTGTCTTTTTTTCTTTTTTTTTTGGTATATCCGACATTTACTTGACTACTTTATATTGAAAATTAAAGTTGATATTTCGAAAAGGACTAGGTTCAATTAAACCACAGCACAGCATTTTACTTCATGCTTTAGGCATGTGATGAAACCCAAGCTCATTTTTACTGACAAAATGATGTGCTGCTTTTTTTTAATGTCTCTGATCAGCAGACTTTTGTGGATGATTCAATTTCTCCTTGTCCTTGTATCATAGAATCTAGAGAAACACCTTAATGGGTGAAGAAATTATGTAAGTACAGACAACATCTGCCATCTGCTGGCTGATTTATGGCATTATTTTTTGAGGACGACATAATATTAATTGAACACAACAATTTTGAATTTAACTTAATCAAATTAAGTCAAATGTACTGTATAGGTTAGTAATCTGTAAAAAAATATATATATATATTAGTATCTTATTTATCTTATAATTTATTTACGAGGTATACAGACTTTATAAATATAAGTTCTATAATGGTATCAGTCTTTGTTTCAATAAATATTTTAATATAAAATTTCCACAGCAGCAGGTGCTTACGTTACCAAGGTAACGCGCGGAGGAAGTGACGTCTGTGCTGGTGACGTTTCAGGGAGTTTCAAATTATGAATTTTATTAGTGGAGGGAGCAGGGAGCACCCTCTGAAGTACACTGTGGAATGGAACGCAGCCTTAAATGTTTGAACGCAGCTAAATCTTTTCTGATTGGCTGACGGAGAGAAACGTCATCAAGACTGAGTCTGCGATTCATAACACTACTAGCCGCGGCGAATAGGAACGTTTACTTTTAATTTGTTCTCGAAAATGGAAAGAGTTCTTTGTGAGCGACACGGTAAGTACAGTGGTGGTGATAGTAGCAGTAGGAGGAGGATTAAACTAGTGTATAGAATCTAGCAGGTTTAGTTAATGAAGAGCCGCTAGAAGAGACCGGTGTTCTTAACATTAGCAACCTTCACTTTAAGACAGTGCTAAGCTAAGCTAAGCTAGACATCTCTCTCCACTGCTGCTAAGCTAACCTGGCATTCCTTGTTCAGGAAACATTTGCTTTCTGAAGACTGGTGTGAAAGAAGGGCCGAATAAGGGTAAAAGTTTCTATGTTTGCGCCGGGAGGGATCCGACCCCGTGTGATTTCACACTGCCTGCTGAGTGAGTCCACAGAACTCCAGTCTTAATGCACTGTTTTCGACTTACTGGTGTAACTGGTGTATGAACGCAGTGCCTCTGTCATTCTCAGACTTCCACCTTCCCACTGTCTCCGCCATGAAGATGCCGTGGTTGAACTCCAGACCTTAATGCACAGTGCAGCACAGGACACATACAGGTAGCCTGTTCTCACCATGTGCACAGTGACGTCATGGGTTAACATTGTTGCTCTTTTTAATAGAACTACTTTTCATCACAATTCTAGGCTGTTATACCGTTGCCTATTAGGGAAGAAAGAAGGACAGAAGTGGTGTGGGAGTGTTCCATGGACCGAGGTAAAACATTGTTGTTGTTTTTGTTCTTTCCACATGCCCACTATGTGACAGGAGATACCTGACAAAGAAAATAATGACTAAAGGCTATAAGTGTTTTTAGAATCAGCAATTCTAAAGCAAACACAAATTTTACTAATAATTTTCTTGGAATGTTTTACTCTTTCGCAGTGATGAGATCCATCCCAAAAATGTGCAATAAATTTGCACTTTATTACTTCTAGGACTTGCCGAACCAAAAATGTGTGGTTGTTATAAATTATAAACCAGAATATCAAGCATACAGTTTAAAAGCTTCACTAGTTTACAGTAATAAGGTGTGTATATGTGTCACACATGTACACACCATTACACCTGTCAAAGCGGTCTAATTAAATTTCATCAGTCGGTGCAACTAAGGCATTGGTGCCTCAATGGCAGGTTTCTCGGCTACCATGCGGAAAGCCCGGGTTCGATTCGCAAGCCCAGATAAAAATGAGAGGGTTGCATTAGGAAGTTGTCATGCGGATCTGGTTGGCCGCTGTGGCGATCCCTCGATGGGAGTAGCTGGAAGACCAACAACAACACTGTGCAACTAAACACAAAACGTGTTCTTGTTTATGACATTTACACTGAGGGTGAAATGAACTGGATGGTTATTGGTGCAGCTTTAATTACATATTGTTTATAAATATCTAGTTTGCTTATTTTGGATGACATAAAACAGATCTTTTATGTAACAGAAAAGAACAAAAAACTTGCTTTATTGAATGTCACTATCACACTGCAGATGTCTTGCATAACTTGATAACAAAAGCAAAAGAGTAGACTCAATCAGTAAGAATATGCCTGGAGCTTAAAAACTCATACTGTATTAAGAAAACGCAATTGGAGCTTGTTATACGTTACTGTACTGTAACTTTAGCAGTAAAAGTTTAAAGAGGAATCTTGACCTTTGTATGAATGTAAAATTTACAGAAAGGCACTCAAAAGAATGTTTCGTCAGAGAACAAAAAACAACCTTCCAGTCTGCCTCCTGTTAAAAATCCTTTCAAAGACCCGGGGAAAGAATACAGAAGTTCAGAGTGGAGAAAGATTCAAGAAGGAGCGACGAAGATGTTGGAAAAATCCGTAGAAAGCGAGAGCGCTAGGAGAAGCAGTGATGATGATAAAATTCAGCAAAAGAAAGCAGAGAAAGAATCTGACGGCCAAAGAAACTCGAACAGTACAAACGCAAGGGAGGGAGAGATAGTGAGTTCTGTGGATTCTGAATCCTGGAGAGACAAAAAACTTCCACCTGGCATGAAAGTAAAGAAGCGAGCATCTGATGAGGACAGGAAATTGCACAACAGTACTGAGGGTGCTACAAAGGGAGCAGAAGCTATTAAAGATTCTTACAACAGTAGTA
The DNA here is from genome assembly GCF_024256425.1 of Clarias gariepinus. NCBI lineage: Eukaryota > Metazoa > Chordata > Actinopteri > Siluriformes > Clariidae > Clarias > Clarias gariepinus. The sequence goes on from NC_071104.1 coordinate 17,417,654, forward strand.
GTAGTAATTGTGAAAGTGTTAATGAACAGCAAACTGAGAAAGAGACTAAATCGCAGAACTCTCAAAGCTGTAACAAAGAGGAAAGAGCAACTTTACAGCAAAACCCTCAAAAGAAATCTCAGGGACAAAGTCCTCATTTAACCTCCATGAAGACATCTATATCGAAGACAGACACAGAGCCAGGCAATATTACTCAAAATCCTCCAAAAACAGGCAGTCAGACCAGCTCAGGAACAATAGTAGAAGCTGTTTCAGCTTCACTGAAGCCTGCTATGAATGATGCTCAAAAGAAAACAGTACAGTCGCCCTATGGAGACTGGAGTGATGATGATGATGATGTACAGCTGGTCTCAGTTCAGCCGGCCTTTCAGCAGACTTCTTCAGCTCCAGCTGCACCTTTGCAGAAAACCCTTACCTCATACCCAGGGTTCCAGCTTATGTCAAAGGGCAAAAGTCAAGAGGAAGACCCCAGAGCAATTCACAACCAGCTTACTACCCAACTTAAACAAAAGAAGGTACTGTTAGTGTGCTTCATTCGGTTTCTCTCTCTCTCTCTTTTTTTTTTTTTTTTTGGAAAAAATAAAAATCTAAAACTTTTGTCCAAATGCTTTCTTAATATCTTATAACAATCTTTGTTTTCTATCTCTGTGTTTAGGCAACTCTGTCATCAGTTAATGTGTCTGCTCTGCCTGATAAAGGAGAGAGGCTGAAGAGCCAAGTGAAGCAGTTGGAAGAGGCTCTGGAATCTTTAAGCTTGACCAAGGATGCTCTTACTGGTGAGACACTGACTGAGTGTACAGACGGCTTTACTTGCCCATGTAGAGAAAGGATTTACTCTAAAGGGATACAGACTTATTTTGTTAGGAGAGGTCCTTTCCAAAGTGTCATTGTGTCCCAAACTGCAGCACATCTCTTTGTGTGTGTATAATTGAGTCCTATAGTATACTCTTACAGTCAAGATTTTGAAATGGCAGAGCTCTATAAACACCATCTGAGGGCATTACTTTCAAAGGACTGCCATTTATCCCTCTTGCATAGTTACATATGCTTGTAGAATCTGCCCTATGATGCCTTGAAACTGTCCAGGCAACTTATGGTGGTCAATCCCCTAACTTCTTTGTGCATGTTATTCACTATATTAAGTGGCTTTCATTGTCACTTTTAACCATAAGCAGTTAAAGTTTCTAATTCAGCCAGGATAACTACTTGTGTAGTTCTGTGTTGCTACAAAAAAACAAGACTACACATATCTAAAATTATACTAAAAGAACTCTAAACTGAAGTCAACAACTATCTCTTTAGTTTGTAACAATCATGGTGACTAAAGTTTCAAGATCTTGAAAATCTTGTACTACTCATTTAAATCTTGCGGTCACTGTCTTGCATATTTCAGGAGCATGGTAAACCTATATCTTATGTGGTGGGAATCAAATACTAATTTGTAGACTAATTAAAAACTAATCTGTTGGACTTTTGAAAATCATTGTTTACTCTTCTGAAGTGATCAAGATTTTTTGTGTCTTGTTACTACTAGACAATTAGTAAATAATATGAATTGAATTGAATATAAATGACTGAAAGCATAGACATCTTGAATAATCTGTTCCCAGAGACCCAAGATGCTGAAAGTAATGCCCAGCAGAATCCCAAACCCAGTTCCAATCCTTTTAACCGTGCAGGCGGCACTATTCTCCTGGCAAAGCCACCAGTCCATTTTCAACCAAACTCCTCTACTAGTTCACTGGGACTACAGCTCAGTCAGGGCTACTCACAGATGTTTGGAGGTAATTCAGTTTAGTCCTTTTCTTAGAAACATGTATAGTGTGTAATATAGCTGTCGTTAACGCTGTGTCCTGTTTATTCGCAGTGAATCCTCAAAACCAAGCATTCTATGGTGGCAGGATGACCGAAGACAGACTGCTTGCTGTGCGCAATGCCACAACAGAGGCGATTGATCACCTTCACCACTCACTGGAGTCTTGCCCTTCTACAGATACAGAGGCTCAGGATCCCAAAGGAATAAAGGTAAGAGACGATACTTAACAATTGGGAATGTGTTACATTTAAGATAAAGAGAAGTGTATTATGGTAACAGTAGTAATAGATTTAGACATGATGTAAGACTGGAATTGATCTTCTACATTTCAGGTCCAGTTGTTGCCTCATCAGAGAAGAGCCCTGGCTTGGCTGCTATGGAGAGAAACCCAAAAACCCTGTGGGGGTATTCTCGGTATGACATAATTTCTCAAGTTAATACATGTCAATATATAAGGTAACATAATCAGGTTAACCATGGCATTAATTGAGCGGTGTGCTCGCACTGTTGCTAAATTAAAGAATAGATTTTTAAATAAAAGGGAGTTTTTAGAATGTTAAAGGTATTAAGTTTTCAAATGAAATGTCTAGTAATCTTTAGTAATTACTTTATCTTTCCATTTGCATGATGCGTTTATTTAAATTTGGTGAAAAAAAGATAACCTTGTAAATGGACACAGGTGTACTTTACTCCCTGTACAGTATATCCACTTTGGAAATATAATTAATTGTTTAGCAAATATAAAATATTTTTTTCAAGATGATTTAACTAAATACACAGAAATTTTTCACTAACTTTTATTTCTCCTGCGAATACATCGATAAAATTTTTTAAAACGTTTTTATTACTCCAATCGATTGTATCTTTATATCATTTGTTTTTTTTCATGATGTAACACTCTGTTCCAAGGAACAGTAATCTTAATGGGCTATGCATGTGTATTTTATCTTTTATTATTGCAGCGGATGACATGGGTCTGGGGAAAACCCTCACCATGATCGCTCTCATTCTCTCCCAAAAGAAGAAAGAAGAGAAAGATACTAAGCTGGAGGGATGGATTTCCAAGACTGGTAAGCACTCCTGCACAGTGTTGTGGAAATTGCATGCCTGGTTATATAGCTGTTGTGTATGTCTGTGTGCATATCTGTTGTGTGCTAGCTTCTTCCTATTATTCTCAGATTGGGAATGTATGCATTTTCTACAGTATGCTATACTGTGGTTACGTATTAAAAGTATCATATGATCTTGTTAGATTCTATGTTGGTGGCATCCCAGGGAACTTTAATCATCTGTCCTGCCTCTCTGGTGCATCACTGGAAGAAGGAGATCGAGAAGCATGTGAAGAGCAGTCGCTTAAGTGTGTATCTCTACCATGGGCCTAACCGACAGAAGAGCGCAAGCATGTAATACTGTTAACCAAGAGGTTTTTTGCTTTCTCTGATTATCTGACTTCCTAGCGGGCTATTACTCAACTTTCTTCACTCTCTCTACTAGATTGGCAGAACATGATGTAGTGGTCACAACATACACCCTGGTTTCTAAAGAGATCCCGGTTCAGAAAGAAGATGCAGAAAAGCCCAGTCAGGACTCTGAGCCTGTGGTATGATAAACCAACTGCATAAATGATAGGCACTGTGTGACAGTCAATTGTGTGTTTTATGGGAAGTCTTATGGTAACTAACTTAAATCAGGATCTTAAACTTTAGTAACTGATAACAATTTGAGGTTGTTCAGCTCAATAAACTCACTCATTTACTCACATCGGGGTGTGTGTGTGTGTGTGTGTGCGTGCAAGATATGGGAAAAAAGTTGGGGTTTTTTTTTTTGGGGGGGACACATATAGCCACACTAACTACAAAATCCAAAATGTATTTTATTATTATTATTTTTTATTTCTTAATTTATTTAGAAAAACATTTGGGAAAAGTTGCTATTTTCTATCTTACTGCAGCTGGTGCAGTCTAATTTTGTTTAGAATTGTAACAAAATCGGAGAAAAAACATTTTTAAAGCTTATAAATGTTAATATATTTAAGAAAACTGATTTCTTTTCTTTTTTTTTTTTACTGTACCATATATTTCCTTTTAGGTTTCTAAAATAAGCTTGCATTTGTAAACTAATTCAAATTTGCCCACGCATTCCTTCTGTATCTCTATGCCTAGGGGTCTGAGCTGCCACCTCTCCTGCGTGTAGCCTGGGCTCGTGTGGTTCTTGATGAGGCCCACAATGTCAAGAACCCCAAAGTGCAGACCTCCATGGCTGTGTGTAAGCTGCGGGCCAAAGCACGCTGGGCCGTCACAGGCACGCCCATCCAGAACAACTTGCTGGATATGTACTCGCTGCTGAAGTATAACTCTCTCTGTACCCCAGTGCAGTTTCATTTCTGTTAATCACCGGAAGTTTTACTGTTAGTAATGTTATTTAATGCTTAAATGTGTTGTAGATTTTTAAGATGCTCTCCGTTTGATGAGTACAAGCTGTGGAAGGCTCAGGTAGACAATGGCTCTAAGAGGGGAGGAGAGAGACTTAACATTCTCACCAGGTCCCTGCTGCTGCGCAGGACTAAGGACCAGCTGGACTCTACAGGCAAGCCTCTGGTGTGTACTGCAGTGTATTTTTCTTTTAACTGTAGAGGTTTTACTTGAGGATGATGAAGAATAGCTTGAAGTGACTCAATTCCAATTTTCACCTAATGTGATAGATTTTAGGGCTGTCTGAACACACACATCTGATGTTTTTTAAAACTGAAATCCTATACACTCTATACTATCCTATATATTGTAAGTAGCTTTATTTAGCTATATAATCCTCTTTTGCACTCTCTGAATGTTCACGAAAACGACTTCATTCACAGACAGATGGCCTTCTTTAAAATGATTGCACCTTTACTGTGACTAAAAGTCTCATCACTGTACTTGTCTTCGGTTTTACACCTTCATTCACAACAAATTACAACATAAGTTCCGGTTTGACGCACCTTATATTTTTAGGAATAATGAGATTTGTGAATATACTCATTTTATATCCAGAGGCAATTTAAAGGTCAGCAAATATTGACCATGTCCACTCTGTTGTGGCCCCCGCATTAGTTTTACACAGTTGAGAGAAAAAAACTGGCATTGGCCATATTCTGCAGACACATGGCAGGTCGGAAAGAAATGTCATGTACATACATCATATGCCGGACATCTGTAGACATCTGACCATCACACCCCACCCCTGTGTACATACCCCATTCCAGATTTATTAGTTCCAATCCACGTGCAAAGGCATTCTAGACAATTGTGACTTCCCACTTTGTGACAGCAATGTGGAGAATAACTGCTTGTGGGTGCGATGCTCAAGCGGCCATATAATGTAACTTTTAATTAATAGTTGCCATCTAAGTAAAGCTTAACATCTCTCTTATTGTTCTGTGGTAGGTGGCTCTCCCTGACCGAAGCTGTCAAGTTCACAGGGTAAAACTGTCTCAGGATGAGCAGTCTGTTTACGATGTGGTGTTTGCACAGTCCAGGTAAGGTTAAACACATTATAAACCTCCCTGGCAATAAAGTCACACACTACATCAAATATCGAGTTTATACGAATATATTTGATTCCCCTCAGGTCCACTCTCCAGTCCTATCTGAAGAGGCATGAAGGAAAAGACAGTAAACAAGGAGATGTTGGCAATCCCTTTGAGAAAGGTTTAGAGAATTTTCTTTTCTTTTTTTATTTATTCATTTTTATCCACATCAGAATTCAAATTCCAGTCTTACCTATTTATGAGCGTTGTATGTGTGTTCCAGTTGCGCAGGAGTTCGGGATGTCCCAGCGGGATTCTGTGTCGTCTTCTCAGCAACCTCAGGTTTCAAGCACCATCCATATCCTGTCCCTGTTGCTGCGCCTCAGACAGTGCTGCTGTCACCTATCCTTGCTGAAGAAGGTCCCTTTCTCAAACACACACATTGTAAACACACACACAGTGCCTTGTTGGTCAGTTTTATCATGATCATGTTTCTATATGTTTATTGGTCAGACGCTGGATCAGACTGAGCTGCAGGGAGATGGGATTTCTCTTTCTCTGGAGGAGCAGCTACTTGCTCTGTCTCTGTCTGAATCCTCTGACTCAGACCCCAAAGCCACCGTTTCTCTCAACGGCAGCCGTTTCCGCTCCGAGATTTTTGAGGAGAGCCGAGAAAGCACTAAGGTGAGATTTGTCTTTCAACTCCTTTGGGTAAAAATAATAGCTATTTTCAATATGATGGTGTATGTTAATTTTCTCGAACCATGGATTAACTAAGTCTGATGCATTTATTAGATGTTGCATTATATTTCTTGTCCTTCAGATTTCAGCCGTCCTCACAGAGTTAAAAGAAATCCGTAAGAAAAATCAGAAAAGGTAGGCATTCTCTTTACAGTCCTGTTATCTCTGATTAATATACAGAACATTGATCATTGCGTTTCTATTATGGGTTGTCGTGATGGTACGACGTGAAACTAACAGGTATGTGTGTTGGCAGTGTGATTGTGTCCCAGTGGACGAGTATGCTGCACATTGTAAGCATTCACTTAAAAACGCTGGATCTGCACTACAGTGTCATTGATGGTACAGTAAACCCTAAGCGACGCATGGACCTGGTGGAAGAGTTTAATACTAACCCCAAAGGACCTCAGGTGTGTTTCTCTGCAAGGCAAAGATAAAGCTTTAGAGATGCTGATCTCTAAATGAAAGGCATTAGGGCCATAACAACAAGCCACAAGGCTAATTATTTAAAGATCATTAGAATGTCATGTACCCAAATTGTATTTTAAAATTTAAAATACTTTCATTGCATGTGTGTGAAATGAGGCATTATCTGAAAATGTTTGTGTGTCACAGGTAATGCTCGTGTCATTATGTGCTGGAGGAGTAGGTATTAATCTGACAGGTGGAAACCATCTGTTCCTTATAGACATGCACTGGTAAGACTTTATACAAATCCATTACCTTTAACAAAGACTTGTGGCATAGTTCTGTTTCCTAATACAGCTATGAAGGAACAGTACAGGATAATTTACTCTAAATGCCCCAGAATTTTCTGAAATAACTCTGATTATGGTGAAGCGATCTGAAACCCCCAACACATACACACACACACAAAAAAACACTGTATATCTTCATGTATGTGTAATCAATGGCATTACATGCAATCCTGGAAGTCACCTCCGTTTTCTGCCAGACAAATTTTGACACAGTGCTCCATGTTAAGCAACAGTTGTCTGGTGCCCACCTTATCGGTCTGGGCATCCAGGGGCATCCCAGCGTGTTCCAAGCTCCATATATCGAGGAACACATTGTATGTCATGTACATCAAATTGCTTCGTCCTATCGAGAGTTATTACAGAATATTTAGGGCCTCTTTCAAATGAATCACCCTGTACTTTCTAATGAAAGTCACCCTGTACTACCCTGTACCAGCAGCAAGACACGGGTTTATATCAATACACCTGTGCTAGTACATTATTATATCTATAGCGACACCTTGCTCAGGGCAAGTATGGCAGATGGGCCTTATAATCTAAATTTACTAAATAAAAATTGTTTGTTTTTTTAAGAGTGAATGAGTAGCTATTAAGGGACCAGCTGTTTACATCTGTTATAGTGTAAATGCCGACAGAAGCAAACCAGCTGTTATTGTAAAATAACCCCCTTGGGTAGTAACAGTAACTCTACTTTGTGTCCTCAGCATTGATTATTTTTATATTACAGCATTCCCTGTTTGTTTGTTTTTTCCTTTTCTTCTTCTTTATCTGTCTAGTTGGTAGTGGGGAGAGAAAAGTGTAGCTTTGGGTAATTTAGGCATTGGGTTTCATGACAGCATAAATTCCATTTAGTGTGTAATTTGTTGTTCCTTAATGCTGTCCATTAGACTCCCCTATTCTATTAAACTGTTGTAATTATGGGCTGTTGGGGCAGAGGAAATGGATATCAGTGTCTTAAAGGATTTTGCAGTGAATTTTAAATTACTGTGTTTAAAAAGAATTTAAGAAGGAGATACTATTACAGGAATCCTGCACTGGAAGACCAGGCCTGTGACAGAATCTACAGAGTGGGACAACACCGTGATGTCACCATTCACAGGTGAGCCTCACATTTCCTGTGTTCTTGTAACTTATAACGTTTGTTAGTAGTAAATATATTGTTATTACTGGGGTTTAAGCATTTTTTTAATAAAACGGTCAAAACATGGTAAAAATAAATTTTCAGATAGGATCATATTAAACCATTTTTCGTAATACTTAATACTTCTTATTTCCATATCCATCATTCTTTTTTGCAAATATGCATAGACATTTATATTTTTATCAGATAAAAAATGTTATGTCCTTTTTATGTAGTGTCCATAACTTTATTGAATTAAAATCTTTTAATGATCTTAATTGTCATTTAGATTTCACATAGCAAGACATAAAAAAGTGTATTATTTTAAAATGCAAAATTGTTCAGATATTGCAACATTGCAACATGAATTTGACATGGTTATTTACACTACATATTTTTTTACTTGAAAAAAATCTTAATTTTGCAATTTTAAAAATATAAATAATTTGTATTTTAAATTATTATTGTTTGAAGTGAGACAGTATAACGCTAAACAGTGGCCATTTTTGGGCACCTAAAAAATAATCTCTCTAAAACAGCTGAAATTAACTTGAAATTTTTAAGAAAGCAAAAAAAAGTCACTTTCATGTTGCAAAAACTTCAAAAGTAGATCCTTCGGCACACATTTTCTGTATTATACAGTGGGGCAAAAAAGTTTTTATTTATTTATGGTGGAATCTAAGTATTTGGTCAATAACAAAATTTCATCTCAATACTTTGTTATATACCTTTTTGGCAATGACAGAGGTCAAACGTTTTCTCTGAGTCTTGGCTAGGTTTTCACACACTGTTGCTGGTATTTTGGCCCATTCCTCCATGCAGATCTCCTCTAGAGCAGTCATGTTTTGGGGCTGTCGTTGGGCAACACGGACTTTGTACGGTGTGTTTGGGATCATTGTCATGCTGAAAGACCCATCCACGTCTTATCTTCAATGCCCTTGCTGATGGAAGGAGGTTTTCACTTAAAATCTCACGATACATGGCCCCATTCATTCTTTCCTTTACATGGATCAGTCGTCCTGGTCCCTTTGCAGAAAACCAGTCCCAAAGCATGATGTTTTCACCCCCATGCTTCACAGTAGGTATAGTGTTCTTTAGATGCACCTCAGCATTCTTTCTCCTCCAAACACGAAGTTTTATTTTGGTTTTATCTGAGCATATGACATTCTCCCAATCCTCTTCTGGGTCATCCAAATGCTCTCTAGCAAACCTCAGACGGGACTGGACATGTACTGGCTTAAGCAGGGGGACACGTCTGGCACTGCAGGATTTGAGTCCCTGGCGGCGCAGTGTGTTACTGGTGGTAGCCTTTGTTACTTTGGTCCCAGCTCTCTGCAGGTCATTCACTAGGTCTCCCAGTGTGGTCCTGGGATTTTTTCTTGTGATCATTTTAAACCCCATGGGGTGGGATCTTGCGTGGAGCCCCAGATAGAGGGAGATTATAAGTGGTCTTAGATGTCTTCAATTTTCTAATAATTCCTTCCACATTTGATTTCTTCACACCAAGCTGCTTACCTATTGCAGATTCAGTCTTCCCAGCCTGGTGCAGGTCTACAATTTTGGTCTTTGGTCTTGACCATAGTGGAGTTTGGAGTGTGACTGTTTGAGTTTGTGGACAGGTGTTTTTTATACTGATAACAGATGCCATTAATACAGGTGACGAGTGGAGGACAGAGGAGCCTCTTAAAGAAGTTGTTACAGGTCTGTAAGAGCCAGAAATCTTGCTTGTTTGTAGGTGACCAAATACTTATTTTACAGAGGAATTTATCAATGAATTCATTAAAAACCCTACAATGTGTTTTTCCCCCCTTATTTTGTCTCTCATAGGTCTCTGTCATTTTTTTTTAAGTTCAAGAACTTGCACAATTGGTGGCTAACTTAATACTTTTTTTGCCCCACTGTATGTACAACATTAAAAAATTAAATCAGTTTTGTTTTTTTTGCATGAGCAGGAATTTAAGAAGCGCATGTTGGCTTGATGAATAGCTTTTGTTGCCATAACTCAAAAGCATATCTTTACAGGTTTGTGTGTGAGGGCACAGTGGAGGATAAAATCTCCTCTTTACAAGAGAAGAAGAAGGAGCTGGCCCAGAAAGTCCTGTCTGGAACTGGGTCCTCTTTCACCAAACTCTCATTGGCAGACCTCAGGGTTATCTTTGGTGTGTAACCTGTGACTTCGCTACAATCAACAGGTCACCGCTGAGGGCTTGTTGAGTTACGTCTCGCACTTTTATCAATGCCTTACATATGTATGATTGCCTTGTGCCAATGCCTAAACTGTATCATAATGTTTCTTTTTTTTATTTTAAATAAATATTTTCTGACCGAAACAATAATAATAAACCACTGTTTCTCTGGGAACTTATACTGAATATCCTGTTTTAGGACCAGTCCACTGTTTCAGTCTCCATAAAGTATGAGGGGCATTCAAATAACAGAATACACAGAATAAAACTACCTTCATTTCTTTATATAATCACCTGTTACACTAATTAACTTATCCCAGCATTTCACCAGTGCTTAAGATGTTTCTCAGTTTTCTGGGACTGCTTCTTTTACACCTGAAATACTGTCTTACAATGAGCTCCTTTAATGGAAATGTTTTGGAGCAAGGTTAAGACTATACAGTAGGGATGCACCGAAATTTCGGCCGCTGAAAATTTTCGGCTGAAATAGCATTATCGGTTTCGGCCGAAACGTAAGAAAGCGCCGAAAATAAAAGCCGAAATTGTCGCCACGCCTCTCCCATCCTCCCGTCTCGTTCGCGCTGTCATTACGCATCAAACACGGAGTATGCCGGCGGTTTGGAAGCACTTGGAAGCAAGTTTTGTTATTGTTAAACAGCCTTATTACTGTCATTTATTATCAATAAAAGTTTTATTGCTTAATTAATTTGTAGTTTTTTTAATACAAACAAAAAGAAAATATTTTAAACATGTTTTTTAATGAAGCCATTTTCGGTTTCGGTATCGGTTTTCGGCCAAGTGCATCCAAAAATTTCGGTTTCGTTTTCGGCCCAGAGTTTTCATTTCGGTGCATCCTTACTATACAGGGGATGAGGCAGTAACTCCCAGCCGAGTTCCTGTAATGTGCAAGTGGTGAATGATCATGTGTGCAGTTCGTACAGACTGAGGCGTCTTTTCTGCAGATTGGCAAAGTTATCTGTCAGTTTTCCATTACTGCGGCCTATACGTCTGTGCTTGAAATCTTCTGCAAATTGAACACCTCTTATAGAAATTCATGTTAGATATTTCTGATGTTTAAACAGAATACTGTCCATTACGCGAATTTAGCCAGAATAACATGTTTGGAAGTATCAGATTTTATGAGGATTATATAGGAATGTACAGGGCAGTATTTTTAAAAGCTTACAGCTTGTAATTAGGAGAGTGCTTCTACAGAAAGGTAAATTCAATACTCTTAAAACAGAAAATAAGTATGCATTACAGGCTTAAATACATTTAAGTCTGATTAATATTTCTCTATTTTAAAACAAATATTGTAATTGTGTCACATCTAAAATATAAAACTGTATTGTAAAATAAAAAACTATTTGTATTGCTTGTGTCAAATTTTAATTTTACAATAGAAGCAGTTAAACCCAGGGCTCTTTGGGTTTTTTTCTGTTCAACACCTATGTTCAAGATGTTTTAGTGCCATCTATTGGCACTGATGTGCTATATACACATCATGTGACATGATGTGCTATTTGGAATTCTGTTTTTTTGGTATGTGTTTTTTTGCCTTTCTGGACCTATCCACATGTATCTCTTCATAAAAGACCACTCAGTTTTTGATTGGATTTGGTTGCCAGATTTGCTTTCCTCACTGCTTATTGTCATAAGGGTAACCTCGGAATGTGAAGTTACAAACCATATAAGATACGTTTGTGAAATGGTCACAAACTCATGCTGTGCCATTCTGTCAGAACAGGCTACATTTTAATCACAGGTTTGCTAACTTGGATAGATATTTTTCACCATGACCTGTACTAGAAATGAACAAATACCATACTTATTCCTGCATCTTTGAATTCATTAAATAACAGGGTTTACAAAATCTGTAATCTCCAGATTTCCAAACAAATGCGAACTTTAAGCATCTGCCATTCTGTAAATATATATTTATATAATCAACTATCGACACACTTAAACACTTGACATATAAAAGAAACATTGTGATAGGGTCAGAAGGTCAGATTTTATCACACAGAAATCTAAAGATCCATAGACTGTTTTATAGTTCTTGCCGTTTAGACCTTTGCATAAGTGTGATAATCTGTGTAAACAAACTCTCACACACACAGATATAGCCCCTATTTTTATTTCTTTTAATTTGTGCTTAGGTTCTTGGTCACAGGGGATGAGGCAGTAACTCCCAGCCGAGTTCCTGTAATGTGCAAGTGGTGAATGATCATTTGTGCAGTTCCCACAGACATATGCGTCTCTTCTGCAAATTGGCAAAGTTATCCGTCAGTTTTCCATTACTGCGGCCTATACGTCTGTGCTTGAAATCTTCTGCAAATTGAACACCTCTTATAGAAATTCATGTTAGATATTTCTGATGTTTAAACAGAATACTGTCCATTAAGCGAATTTAGCCTATTCACATCTACAGTGAATGTTTAACAGAACACAATGTACATGAACAGTCTGTTGTTGTTGGTCTTTGTTCTTGGCTGCTCCTGGCAAGGGGTCGCCATAGTGGACCGTCCGGCTCGCACAGGCGCAGCTTGGCACAGGTTTTATGCCGGATGCCCTTCCTGACGCAACCCTCCCATTTTATCCGAGCTTGGTGCTGGCACTGCATCATGTTACCTGGCTATGAATTGCCGCATGGCAGGCAAAACACCTTACCACTGAGCCACCAGTTCCCGTTAAGCAATAGATGAACAATCTACTGATTCATTAATCATTTTAGATTAAAGCTTTGTGTGGAGAAATTTTAATTTTGAATTTGCGTCCGCTATACACTGAATATATATATATATATATATATATATATATATATACACACACACACACACACAATAGCCTATTAACTTTGGTTCAACCATTCTTAATTATTTTTACAAAAGAGTAAAATTTCTGTAAAATTATGCATATATTAAAGTTTTACACACTTTTTTTTAAAAACAAATATTCTTACTTTAATAATACTGTACCATTCGTGAATGAATCCTACTGATTGTAAATAGATGTAATAATAAAACGTACCAGGAGGTGGCGACAGTTAACGCATGATTGGTCTACTGGGTTGAGGGGGCGTGGCCTGGTGCGGCTGCTGTCCGGGAAGTAACTCTGTTTATAATAAGACTTTCAGTTCCGACTGTAAGGGAGAAATCAGCGTCGACAAACGGTTAAGACTTTGTGATTTATTCCGAGTGTCAGGTAAGTCACAGCTTTACATCGGAAAATAAAACACTATTTTATTGTATTGAGTAAATGTTGCCCGTATTTAGTTGTATTTAAATTAATGCTGTACGACTCCGTTTAACTTCTAAGCTTTTACGGTAACAAGTTCATTATTTTAGAGATATTTATTTAAAGGGAAAGAGTCCTTAAATGTTAGCACGTACAGTTGTTCAAAAACAGAATATAAAGTCCAGCATCAGTGACGACGCTGTCGGGTTTTTCCCCCGCAGGCCCGCAGCAAAGACTCTTTACTCTCGGCTCTGTCCCAATCCGAAACACATTAAACCTAGGGTACCTATTAAGTGTGATAGTCAGCTATTTGGGATGTAGCCCTTGGCTTATTTCTTGAGTTGTTTTTGTAACTTGCACATCACCACACAACAGAAATCCAGTGCAGAGCAACACATCCGTGTTTGATTAGTCTACCTGTCTTTATCTCTGTCTCTGTCTCTCTCTGTCTCCCACAGTAATGTCTATATTCAGTGACTGTTCTGTGGTCCTGGACCTGAAACACACCCCCTTTAAAGAGAAAAGAAAGCTTACGAATGCTCTATTGGACAATGGAGGAAATATATCATATATAGTGAACCAGAAGGTATGCTGTTGTTGTTGTTGTTGTTTTTTCTGGTCTCTTGCACACACACCACTGTTAGATCCACTTAATCTCTCAGCCTATAGAGTTACGCTTCTTAAAGCTTACTATTGAGTAACTATGAATGAATTAATCAGTAACTATACTGCAGATAAACATGTGGTTTTGCAATTGTGGGGATGTAAGACATGTTCCGTGTGATACAGAGTACATATACACAGTGTATATATATATAAACTCTGTATCTGCCATAACATTATGACCAATAGGTCATCACCATAACAGTGATGCGCTGTGTGTCTTCCTATTTCCACTTTCCATCCCAACCAGCTCTTCAATATTTTGATCTATTTGATTGGACTACACGCGCCAGCCTTCGCTGTCCATGTGCATCACTGAGCCTTGGCCACCCATGTCCCTGTCGCCAGTTTACTTTCCATCGATCACTTTTGGTAGGTCCTGACCAGTGTAGACCTGGGACAACCCAGCAGAGCTGCAGTTTTCGAACTGCTCAGACCTAATCCTCTAGCCATCACAATTTGGCCCCTTACTCAGTTACTCAGATCCTTATACTTGCCCAGTTCTTCTGCTTCCAATACATTAACATTAGAAAAAAGCTTCACTTGCTGCCTAATTTATCCCATCCACTTCCAGACGCAATTGTAACGAGATATTGAAACCGTAGCTACTGTATTAAGGGCCAGATAGTAATGGCTAGAGAACTGGGGTGGAGAAAGTCTGAAATTGCAGTTCTTGTGGGATGGGATGTTCCCAGGCTGCAGTGGTCAGGACATACTGTAATAAAGTGATCCAAGAAAAGAAAACCGGTGAACTGGCGACAGGTTCATGGGCAGACGAGGCTGACTGATGCAGTGTAGCTCAGATGGAGAAAAAGGTTAATGCTGGTTCCAATAGAAAGGGGTTAGAACACACTTTTGCCACCAAAATAGGTCATTACTGTTTTGGTGGTAAAAGGGGAAACTACTCGATATTAGCCAGATAGTCATAATGTTATGGCTGATGTTTATACTATATATATATATATATATATATATATATATATATTATTACAATCCAAACATATATTACTTTATTATTCACACACACACACACATATATATGTGTGTGTGTGTGTGTGTGTGAATAACAAAGTGTGTGTGAATAATAAAGTGATAGATGTTTGTATCGTAATAAAATATGCACTTAGAAATCAAGATTATTTGTTCTTTCTAGTGCTCGTTTCTGGTTACGAACAATTTGGAGAGCTTAAGCACCAGCAGGTGGAGGAGCGCTCAGAAACACCAGACACCTGTGGTCAGTCCGCAGTATGTGTGGAATTGCCTGGAGAAAGGACTTCTGCTACCTGTCCAAGAACATGTCTTAAGCCCACTGAGCTCAGACCTCGCACCTGAACAAGATCTACACCCTGGTATTACACTCTTTAACATATATGGTATACATCTATCTATCATTGTGGCTGCAGATATGTTTATTTAGACCTGATTAACACATGAGTTGTTGAACGTTTAAGGGAGACTGGGAGTGTTGAGGACAAAAGAGCCGTTTGTAACTGTGACACGTTGATCGGTGTTATTTGTTTTGTTCATTTTAGACATTCTCTTTTAAGAATGTGACTAATGTAACTGGAGAAGTGGGTGTGTGAGTCACCAAGAGCTCTGTTGAAAACTGTCTTGTGGTAAATGGTGAAACATTAAACAGAAATGTGTAAGGTTTTAATTATGACGAGCTGAAAACTTTTCCTGAACTCTGAGCAGGGCTGAAGTCCAGACATCAGTCCCAGCCCCAAAACCATGGGATTCATGATCAGAAAGCTGCCAATCAAGTGAAGGATGGGACGTACCTGGGCCAATTCAGGTGTGCTTATATTTACAGCGTCTCGTTCAGGTGGTGCACAGTGCTTTATACTCAGTAGCTGAAGTTATGCTGTACACTGATAAATCATATTTTGCAGAGTGTACAAGGACAATGATGACGATATACCAGAATTTCCTTCAGAATTTCACGTTGCCAAGTACTCCATTTTGGCCAAGGTGAATTAAAAATATTGTTCACGCAGTGTAGAAATGATATTCAAACTAAAAGTATTGAAAAAGTATTTTAAACTAGTTGAGTAGCATATGTGTGTATGTTTTAGGCCCATCTAAAGATATGGTCAGTTCTGGAGCTCCAGAGTGCCAAAGGCCAAGCGGGACAGCAGTATCGTGTTGTGAGCTCCATCGTGCATGAGAAAGAGGTGCACTTACAGGATTTACCTAAAGAGGGACAGGGTTGTACACTAAATATTACATATTATGCTATAATACACTATTTTTTTTTCTTTTGCAGAAGAGTGTAATTTTGGATAAGCAGGTGCACAGCTGTAGCTCTGAGGATGCTCTGGAGGCGTATCTGATGCTGAGGAAGGACCTGCAGGTCCAAGGCTTCACTCAGACACAGACACTACCCCCATGGGCTGAAAAGCTGATCTCCGACAGCCTACAGCAGGTCGGTCCCACACAGCATAACTTGAATTCATTTTTTTCTTTTTTCTTTTTTGTACGTAAACTTTATGAAAAGTGATGGATCATTGATGGTCAGGGGAAATGTTTTTACAGCTTTGCTAAAGGTGAGGCTTTTTTTGTGTTAAGCCTTAATATTGTCTCAGTATATCCATAATCCTCTGAAGGCCATATACTGTGTGTAGGCTAAATAAGATAAAGTTATTCAGTGTATTTTTATTAAGAAGCACTGACACTTTGTACAGTCTTTTATTACAGCGTACTAAATCAGCATAAGGTTTCATTACAATGATATTACATATTAATAATGTTGAGGTAAATTAGTAATATTCTTATTTTGCTTTGTCTGCTTATTTAAAGATGGATTTCATGTTGACACAATACCATTTTGTTCCTATTATTACTGATACTGTCAAAAATCTTAATATTTTGGTACTCTGAACCAGATAAATTTGGCATAGAGATTAGAGACAACATCATAATATAGAGTTAGGGCAGTCATATTGATGGATAATGTTTCAAGAAAAAAATGCTGTCTTTATACAGTACAGATGAGACATTAAAAAGGTAATGGCCAAATCTCTCTGTGCACAATCAGGTGTGTGACTTGGCTTATAGAGATGCACATTACAAATTACATTGATAAATTTCTGTTGTGGGCAAAGAGAATATTGTTATGACTTGTTTTCTAGCTTGGGGGGGCGTATACTATACAGTAAGTGGTGGAAAAGTTTCTCTGTGGTTAGGGGACACAGACACAGTCTGTCTCACAGACACTGTCATTTAAATATGACATCATGGAGGACATTTCAGTACTATGCAAATATGTAAAGTAGGCTTTGTACTACTGCAGAGAGGCTTTTTGTCACTCTATTTGTTTTTCATGGACATAGCAGGGAAGTAAACTAAAAGCTTGCTACAGTGCTATAGGGTTTTGGAGCTCACCATTTTTTTACACTACCTAAAATATTTTCATATTATACTTCTTGTTCACACCTTGTTGCTTCCTTCTCTTTGACCACAGTAAAAAAGTGCTTCACTTTTGCTCAATTGCTAGCAATTTAGCTAGCAACTTTGTCTCTTAATGTTGTTTTCTCGCTTCATCATTATCAGCATTGTGTTTAATTTGACAGGTATAGCCAAAGTATAGATATATTTGCATAATATGGTTCCTCGGCGTACGTTTCTCTGCATACGTTTTTTTGTCATACGTTTCTTGGCATACAAACTTAATAAGTTCCGAAGGCGAGTACTTCGAAATTCCATATCACAAAACCGCATTGTACAATAAGAAATTATTTAAGTTCAGAGAATCCGTTTTAGACACCACAAATTATTACCAATTTACAGCTCTATACGTTAATCATATTTCTGCATCTAAAACACTCAATGCATTTAGAAAAGACATGTAAATGAAACAAAATATGAAATAAATTAACATTAAACCTCACTTAACTTTAATTTATGATTTCTTTTAGCACCGGCTGCTTTAAAAATGAAACTAAAAATAGCTTTTTTTTCTTTTTGCTACGGTCCTGGCTTAACATCTTGGTACACGTGGTTCTAAAAAATATACCAAAACCTACCCCTGCTACAGACGAAAAGAAATTTAGAGACCAATTAACAGCACCTCAGATTAGAGGCGTTATGAAGTTTTACAGAGCATAAGTAACAGAAACATCTCAATATCAACTGTTCAAAGGAGATTCAACAGTTCAAACCATCATGAAAGTGACCCCAAACTTTTGAATGGTAGTGTGTGTGTATATATATATAATAACTTGCTATAACTTGCTCGTTTCAGATATATATATATATATATATATATATATATATATATATATATATATATACATATGCACAACTTGACCAGCGTTCGGTTTGCTTAGTTCGGTTGTATGCCAAAAATGTTGGCTTCGCATGCCAAGGCAAATTTCTTGCAAAATTTCAGTTCTTAAGGTGAAAATACTTGTGGCGTGGAATTCTTTTACCACTCTATTCAAGGTCTGCTGTATTGGTTTTTTTTGTTTGTTTTTGTTAGTATTATAACATTTTCAAAACTCTAGTACTGCGATATTTTATTAGTTCCAAAATAGTGCAACACTAGAACTTTATATAGTCTCATTTTTAGAACTATGTGTGATTGACAGCTGCTGTTGGAGGAGAAGCTGAACTGTAGCACAGTCTCACAGGAAGTGGGTACCTTTGTGGAACTCATTTGGACGGAAGCTCTCGGTTCACTTAGCAGCATCCTGACCGTCCCTGTTACCAGCATCAGTCTCAATGACGTAAGACTCTAAGACACTGTGAAAGACTATAGATATTGTATACGGAGGATGACCGATACATCTAACCATTGTGTTTGCATGTGTGTGCCCGGTGATTTGTGCTGCTGCAGGTGAGCAGGGTGGAAGGATTACTGCTGCAGGTTCAAAAGAGTCAGCGTGAGGATGAAGTAAAGGGTCTGCTGGAGGAAGTCAAGACTCTGCTACCTCTTCGAATAAGAGAGCCAGACTCAAAAAACAAGCTGGTCTCCCAGAAACTAGATCTCTGTCAGGTAATATTAATAACAATATTGAAAACATGACATATTTTCTGTATATATTTAATGAACTATTCTGTGTGTTGTATTTTGCTTAGTTGTATGTTTATAATTTTTTTTTGTAATTGTTGCTATAATGTAGTCAGTATCTACAGTATTGTAAACTCTGATGTATCCATATTGACACCCTCAGCTGATCAGAGATATTCTGAACATGTCGGAGGCGACTTTGGGAAACCCAAGTCCATCTTCTCTGGGGAAATATCGTGCTCTGAGGTGTAGTATAGAGCAGGTGCCACCACAAAGTGCAGAGTTTCTGTCTGTCTCTCAGCTTCTGGAGGACAGGTAGGTGCAGTGTAAACTCCATCAGCGTTTGTTCAGTGGACTAAAAACATTTTTTAATTTTTATGGATATTATTTTTCTAATGTCCACATTATTTACACATTTATGTGCAGAAATGTTTCAAATGTTGTCAGAATTCTATATTTAATATTTTAACAGTTTGACAGCAAATCAAGATAAATACCATTTTTGGAATTTCATTTATTTTGGCACACATTCATTTTACTTCCGGCACACATGCTTATTTGTAACAAACCATTTTTTGTTAAAAATGATTTGTTGTTATTCTTTGAAAGCTTTGAACTATCACTAGGACTGGTTTTGCTGCATTTTGGAGCCCTGATGCACTTAAGTAATAATGATGCACTTAAATTATTAGTAATACAGTGGAACCTTGAATTGCGAGTACCTTGGTCTGTGAGTGTTTCACAAGACGAGCAAAGATTTTAAATCAATTTTAACTCTGTAAAAGTAAGGTATTGACATACGAGCAGTATTGTGGGTAATTGGCTTCCATGCTCTGTCTCAGTGCACATGTCAACATTTGTGCATACATGTGTGTGTGTGTGTGTGTGTGTGTGTGTGAGTGAAACACACTTTACTGTGAAAGTTGTCCTACACCGTCTCCCCCAGCTTCCTCCTTCTCTCCTCTCTGGTCTCAATTACTACAACCACGAATCTTTTCTAAGATGAAGTGCATTCATTTCATATTAAGTTTTTTGGGTTGTGGAATGAATCGTCGATACCATTATTTCTTATGATCAAATTTGGCTTTGATATAAGGAGCCTTTGATATACAAGCACATTTACAGAGCTAATTATGCTTGCAATCCAAGGTTTATCAATACAATGTTTTCATGTAGTTATTTAAAATTATAAAAGGAAGAAAGTGTTTTGTCATGTGCAGGGGGGGTCATACTGTAATGTCACATATATTATTAATAGTAAGAAATATTTCTGAAAGAAAATGAAGCAAAAAGTGAACATGAGATACACGTGTTGTTTGTGGAAATCTTTAGGACAGACTACCCACACTGTTATTTTGAAGTGATCATATTGGATTTGGCTAATTTTATTTATTTTTAAGTTATAGCATTTTTCAGCATCATACAAAATGTACATTGATATACCCGAAACAATTGCACATACCATTTTGCCCTTTGTGGATTTTAACACTGTTGTGACTCAGATAAATAATACACATTATATTTCCTAACAGATTGTAATCTTTCTTGCTGTTTATCTCAAAACTGCGAAAATGGAGTTTTGTCATTTTGCTGTCAAACTGTTGCTTTTAGTCAACAAACTGTTTTTGTCTATCTTTCTAAAGCTATATTATGTAAATCTTTAATAATTCTGCAGGCCAGCTCAGATCCAGCAGATACTTCGTGTGAGTAGAGGCACAGAGCTTCATATGTTTAGGAATGATCTCGGCAACGTGAAGTCTCTCCTCCATTCCACTGCCTCCAGCAGCCTGGTCGGAATCCTGTCTCGGTGAAAATCTCTTTTGTTTTTTAAATCACGCATATTCAGGACTGACACAACAGTACGTCAAAGTGATTTTGAATTTTGTTTGTATTTCCAGAGGTTTGTTACTGCCCAGAGTTGGAGTAGAGCAGCATGGAATCGAAAGAACAGACATCGGGAATCTGGGAAGCGGCATCTACTTCAGTGACTCATTAAAGTCAGTGTTTTCATGTTGTTATTTAAAATTATGAAAGCTGGGAGAGGGGTCTTATATATATATATATATATATATATATATATATATATATATATATATATATGTGTGTAATGTCACATATTTTAGGTGTTTAATGTCCAGTTTCTGTTCCAGCACGTCGATGAAGTATTCCAAACCCAGTGTGACTGATGGCTGTCGGCTCCTGCTGGTGTGTGAGGTGGCTCTGGGCCAGTGTCAAGATCTGCATAAAAGGGATTTCACCTTGACCTGCGCTCCTGAGGGCTACAACAGTGTGCATGGAGTCCGCCGTACACGAAGAACACAATCTGATTTTGAGGTCCATCTTAAATATAAACTGTCTCTCTTAAGAGGAAAAATCGTAGAGCTACTTTTGAAACTCTGCATTATGTTTGTGTCTGTGTTGCAGGATGATGAATATGTGGTCTATAACACAGACCAGATCAGGCTGAAATATGTTGTTCAGTATTTTCTAAATGAGGATGAAATCAAGGACTTTCAGCCTCACGTTGACACGACACTAGCGCCTCTAGATTCAGAATCATCTTCTCACCTCTGTGAGTGGTTTATAAATACTAATCTATAGACATTCCTGTGTGTATACACCATGATTTTAGTAGAAGCTGTTATATTTGTTGTATAATGTTGCATAATGTGATGACATCATGTGCGAGATGAACATCACGGTTATGACCCATACCCACTTGACATGGTAATCATGTGTATGTGGATGTGTTTGTTTAATCCTTTAGTGTCCAGTGATGATGGGGAAGGTTTAGGAGAGACCAAAAACCCTCTGGAGGATGTGACTGCTGGTTTGTTGGACAGTAATGGTCAGACACTCCCCCTGCAGGCCGTACATGTGAGATGTAAACTAATGGACCTTCTCTCTCAGGTAAAGTATTACATTGATGAATAACTGACTGGTACATACTGCAGTACAGTTTGTTTAAAAAATTATCATTTAGAGCCTTTAATAATTTTTTTTCTTTTTGCAGTAAATAATATTTAGGTTATTTCTTAGGCACATAAACACAAAACCATATCCTTAATTTTATAAACAAGATATTTAAAGAATTATATGTTCAGAAAATAAACTCTTGTTCTCATTTTGTTAACAGGTCATCATTTTTCAGACATACACAAATAACAGCAGTTTTCCTATTGAGGCAAAGTATGTGTTTCCTCTGGAAGAGACTGCAGCAGTGTGTGGCTTTGAAGCCTTCATTAACGGGAAACATGTTATTGGAAAGGTGGCCTTTCTAAGCATACGTTTCTGCTTTTGCTATAATAATAAATAGTATTCAATCTAATGCATGTTATCCGCTCTCTATTTCTTTTTCTCTTAGGTTAAGGAGAAGGAGCAGGCACGTAAAGAATATAAACAGGCAATAGAGAAAGGCCATGGAGCCTACCTGATGGACCAGGATGCACCTGTGCGTTTCTCTCCTTATTGCTGTGTATCTGTGTATACTGTAGATATGTATGTGTGTCTCTGTGCGTGTGTGTATACAGTACCAGTCAAACAAATTTGTACACTCTTTCTAATCCTATGGTCTTTTTTTGTTTTATTTCTTTCCACATTGTAAAACAATGCTGAAGGTATCCAAGATATGCAATATTGTGTCTGCTACTTATCCTCTGTAAAGCTTTTTTTCTGGGATGCCGTTAATTGGTGATTTTTGTGGCTGGTACCTTGGTATACAAATTTAATCTATTCCCGAGACAAGTTATTTTTTTATTGCGGAAAAAAATTGGCACCGGCTGCTTTAAAAATTAAACTTAAAGTGGTTCCTTTTTCCTACTACTGTTCTTGCTTTTAGCACAAAATGCAAAAAAAAAAATTTATTAAAAAAAATAATGTCATCTCGTATCGCTAGGCTTTTCACTGATGCAAACAAGTTTGGAACGGCTCCCGGGCGTACAAGCAACTTGTGATCAAGCTGCCATTTGTTTTGGCTTGGTTTGGTTGCTCGTATGCCGAAAAATACTTCCCATACCGAGGCTAATTTCTTGCAAAATTGTACTTTTCCTAAATTCCTAAGGCGAGTCGTTCGTATGCTGAAGTACCATTGTAATTCTTCTCTGCACAAGAGGTAAGTTTTGGTTTTGCCTTCATTAGAGCCAGTTTCGTCATGGTGTTTGATGGGTTTTGTAAATGCACTTGACAATACTGTTCTTACAAGAACAGCTCCAAAACAGCTGACCTTCATGTCCTAAAATAAAAACAGACTTTTTGTTGTTGTTACTTAATTACCCAGTGCCATATGTAAAATTTCTTAGTTTTAAAAAAAAAATCGAATATAGTACTAGAATGTAGAAAATAAATTTTGACTGGTACTTTATATGCACTGTATTTGTAGCACATATCAGTCAGTGAAAGTGGATTTGTGCCTGTTATTTAATCTTTATTTTTATGATTTTTGTAAATCCTGTGCATAAACATACTCTTGTATCTGTGTGTGCTGCAGGATGTGTTCACCATCAGTGTGGGAAACCTGCCCCCGGGAGCCACAGTGCTGATCAAAGTGACGTTCATCACTGAGCTGGTTGTGAGAGCAGGCACCATCGTCTTTTCACTGCCAGGCAGTGTGGCCCCTTGGCAGCAAAGCTCAGCACTGAACCAGAGAACCCAGGTACAACAGTCTTGTCAGCATATAAATATTTTTTCTTAAGTAAATAAATTCTATAATGTGATTCAGAAATGTATAATTTTCTTTACAACTAATAAAATTGCTAAGTCTCATAATAATAACACGTGTGTGTGTGTGTGTGTGTGTGTGTTGCAGACTACCGTTGAAAAGGTCTGTGTGAACGAGCTTCAACCAGAGGGGTGAGAACTTGTTCTGACATGGTCAGTTTTATACCATTTGATTTACTCTATAGACTGTACTCATGAATATTTCTCTGTTCGTTCAGAGAATTCTCTCTGTGCATGTCTGTTGAGATGCCCTATGAGATCATTAACCTGGAGTGCTCTCATCAAATCAAAATCAAGGTATGTTTTGTATTTGTTTGTTTATTTAAGAGTAATGTACATGTAATGTTTTTTTTAATACAGTTTAATATTATTGAGATGCCTGTATGTACTGTTTGAATAAGCCTGCTATAGAGGTGACTTTATCCCGTCTTTCTTTCAGAGGACAGATTGTAAGGCTGTAGTAAGCACCTTACCAGACCAGATGCTCAGCACTGATGGCTTCTGGTTTAGCTTTAGTCTGTTCCAGATCCATATGCCAAGAATGTGGGTGGAGAAACATCCAGAGAAGGACACCGAGGTAAAATGAGTGTCATCCTTTACTCAGTCTCAGTAGTAGATAACATACAAAATTGATTAACCCTGACGCTGCGTGATTTGCTTGTGCAGGCCTGCATGCTGGTGTTTTATCCACAGTTCGAGTCCAGTGATGTTTCTGGGTCGGATGTGAGTGATGTGATCATTATGCTGGATACGTCAGAGTCCATGCGAGGTGATGGAATGCTGAATGCACGCAGGATTGCTCTGAAGGTTCTCAACTCACTGGACCGTTCACTAAGAGTCAACATCATCTCCTTCGGCTCTGGTTAGCGTCACTGACACACTCACTTCATGTACAGCAAAATGTTACATAGTGTTACGATTCCAGTAAGGTTAAAAGTATATTTATCATTGGGTTTATTTATTTATTTCTAGCGGTCTTGTCATGAGTTTTAACATAGCAACTTTGGTATTTTATTCATTATCAATGACTATTGCTTATATTTCAATAGTCAACATTTAAATTGTTTATTTTAATTTTTATTATTCTAATAACAATTTCCAGTCAACTATAATGATTGTGGTAGGCCTGTAGATATTTTTTCTTTTTCATGGAAGATATTTATCTTTGTGTTATCCCACTGTTGTTGAGTAGACTACAAAGAGGCCTTCCCTTCAGCAAGTTTGCTAGAGGAGGTTTTTGACGAAGCCAAGAAATTCATTATGGTGAGTGAATCAAAGACTGGACCACCACCTTCATCTACAGAGTAGAACATACAGTACTGCAAATGTCATCACAAATGCAATTGTTGTGTGAATTATGTGAATGCGTTGGCTTCAACCAACAACATTGAAGTGTTACATGCATCATTTAGGCAGTGGTGGCTCAAACTGTTGAGGCTGAGTTACTGCGTTATTGACCGGATGGTCAGGGGTTCGTGCTCCAGCACCACCAAGTTGCCTCCATTGAGCCCTCGAGCCAGGCCCTTAACCCTATCTGCTCCAGAGGCGCTGTAACCTGGCTCACCCTGAACTTTGACCCCTGCTTCCTAACTGTGATATCCCAAAAAATAATTTCACTGTGCTGTAAAGTACATGTGAGAATTTTTTTTACCATTTTATTAATCCCCATAAGATTTGAATGTAAGAAAATGAAATATAGGAACTTCTTCAGCCATCATCCATGTCCAATATTATGCTCATCCATGTCCAGTACTATGCTTCTGCAAGAATTAAGTGTTAGCACTTTGAAGTTTATTAGTATTTTATCATTACAATTTCACAGACCTTGGCTCCTGTTGGTGGCAGCACAGAGCTATGGCGACCTCTGCGCACCCTGAATCTGCTGCCTCCTTCACGTGGCATAAGAAATGTGTTGCTTATCTCTGATGGACATGTGCAGAACCAGCCTCAAACCCTGCAGCTGGTGCGAAACAATGTCAGACACACACGCCTCTTCACCTGCGGCCTTAAGTAAGCACTCAACGGCTTTCTGGAGCTAGACGCAGAAATGTATATTTAAATATTAATATCTGTTCAATCAACAGACACACATGTACAGAGACCTGTTCCCCAAAGCAACAGTTTTGTCATTATTGAGAAACATTTAAAACTTGTAAACTTGTATTGATGATTCTAATTTCAATTTATTAAGCACTTTTTCACAATTTCTGATTAATTAACATTAAATAAGTGGGCAAAAGTCAAATTATATATATAATATGGGTTTCGTACTTATTCACCAGCCACACTAGGTCTGTTTCTCTGTATCTGATAATCCGCTCGTGTTTGTGTGTAGCCCAACAGCCAATCGTTACATGCTGCGAGCGCTGGCTCAGGCAGGTGGAGGAACATATGAGTTTTTTGACACAAAGACAAAGCACACTTGGGCTGAGAAGGTAAGTCTCACTCCATGATCTTGAAGTTACTGTTGAGGCTAGCGGTGTACTGTATATGTGTGACATGTGGGTGAGACATTGCTGATTGTCTGTTGTAGGTGAATTCTCAGGTGAGGTGCATGCTAGCTCCAGGCTGCAGTTCTGTGGCAGTTAAGTGGCAGCAGTTCAACCCCACAGCTCCTTCTCCTGTTCAGGCTCCCTCACAGCTCCACGCCCTGTTCAACGACTGTCACACTCTGGTCTACGGATTTGTCCCACACTGCACACGGGTATTTCAGCATCACTCCATTTTTTTTGTTTTCACTTTACAAAATGTGTTATAATGTAGACGTTCTTGTTGTAAAACAATTGTAGCCTTTTTTTTTTAAGTTTTATTTTGGAACTTAATTTGAGAGTTTTCCTTGGTTTAGGCCACGCTCTTTGGTGATCTGAGTGGGAAGGAAATTGAGACAATGGTCTCTACTACAGAATTACAGAAGACTAAAGGAACAGTAAGATTTGGACTCATAGATATGGTTGAATGATCTGAAATGTCTGTTTCTTAATATTTAATGTTAATGTTTTTTGTTTTTTTTTATAAAAATTGGTGTTTTTATGTTTCCGTTTTCTAGTTCCTTCACAAGCTCACTGCAAGAGCAGTCATCAGAGACTTTGAGGATGGCAGCCTTGGATGCAGTGAGGCAGAGCACGAGGTTTGCACTATACATGCATGTTTATTGAATACATTTAGGCAGATATTTTATTTAAAGTCTAGTGTCTGACATAATAAAATGCAATCTTAAAATCTACCCATATGATAAAGAACACTGTTATAGCCATTTCTGTTCTTTGTCTGAAACTGAATAATGTTCTAAGACTGTTTTTCCTGCCTGTGTCAGGGGAAGAAAGCAGAGCTGAAATCCTACATCATCGAGCTCAGTAAAGAGTTCTCCATCCTGTCCCAGTTTACCAGCTTTGTTGCTATTGAAGAGCGAGTAAGACTACTGATACCTGACAGACACATTTTAACACATGCGCACACAGCATTTCTAACTGCAGAATGTTTAGATTTTAAACACTTCTGGGAGATTTTTGGACTGATGTGTGCAATAGCAATATGCAGTATGCTCAAAAAAAACTTCTCACTTGTGCGTGTTCATATACTTTTGACCATTTTGCATATTTATGTGCATGAATAATGTACTTGAGCTTTGTGTGTTGCTGTAGTGATGAGGACATCAACTGTGAAAAATTGAATAGACACTTCTGTCTCACAAAGCCCAAGTCCAGTGATTTTAAGTCGTTATTTCTGTGTAGGACCAGGATCAACCTGACTCTGGCTTTACCAACGTCCCTAAGATCATTGAAGAAGAAGATGTGGATATTCT
This sequence comes from Clarias gariepinus, assembly GCF_024256425.1. Classification (NCBI taxonomy): domain Eukaryota; kingdom Metazoa; phylum Chordata; class Actinopteri; order Siluriformes; family Clariidae; genus Clarias; species Clarias gariepinus. The sequence continues at coordinate 17,445,209 of NC_071104.1, forward strand.
TCCTTATATGGCCTGGACAGAACAGAAAGAGGTATCTTTGTTCATTTATGGCAATAATCACGATTATTTATAATGCATTTAATAGCCGAAAGAAACTTTTATTAAAATTATGCACAAATAAACATGAAAACACCTAAAGATAATCAGATAATCATACATAGCAAATAGGAGGTGACACAAAAAGAACAGGTTCATCACACATTTTGCCAAAAAAACGGTAATCTGATTATCCCTAAGACATTTGGGCAAATTTTCTGTGGACTAATAAGACTGATAGGGTTGAATTTTTTTGTGTGCGTTCCATTACATCTGGCATAAACCTAACCTAATCTAATCGAATTTCATAAAAAGTAAATCATACTGTATCAACAGTCAAACATGGTGGTGGTAGTGTAATGTCTAGGGCTGCTTTAGAGCTTCAGCACCTGGATGAGTTGCCATAATTGATGGAACCAGGAATTCTACACTTTTTCAGTGTTTTTTACCCAGCACTGTCACTGTAGTTACCTTCAGGAATTTTGGAACTTATTGAAGGAATATTCAAGAAATATTGTTTAAAGTAAATATTACATATACTAAATTAGTCAGACAATCAAACAAAATAACCAGTCATGCACACTAAATGAATAAGTGTAACACATTCAAACTGTTGAACCTGTACTTTAGATTGTTTTAATTTATTATTTAACAAAGCTTCCTTTTGTCTATTCCATTTTTGTCTTTTCTGCACAGTATGGTGTGGAACCCACAGGAACGAGATTGCAACTGTGTGAAGAGGAAGACGAGGAAAAACTTGACAGTGAGGAAGAAGTTGACATGGGTTATTGCCTTTTTGATGCTGAAGATTCTGAATATGCTGAAGGCGGCAGCTTATTAGATTTATATGCTTTAAATTTGGAGGCCCAGGAAGAGAGTAGTTCACCCGGGTTTCCAGAATTTACCTCCTTTGCCCAAACGAGTGCTTGCTCTGACGCTCTCCCTTATTTCAGTGAATGCCCAAGCTTCAGCATGGTTGGTTCTGCTCTTTCTGACACTCTACCCTTGCATACTCCTGATGTCCTTGATCTTAGTGCTTCAAGACCTGCTTCAGTTCCCTCCACTAAGATATTTTCTTCCTTCAGTAATACTTCTGAAGTTCATCCTACTCTTCCTATAAGAGCTAGGCATGTTTCAAGTAGTCTTGCTCGACATGAGGCTATGTTAGGTTCTGCACGCCTTACTTATAATAGAGCTGGTCCAGTTATGAAAGACATTGATCAATATGCAGGTGTGATTAGACCTGCACGCACGCATAAGTCCTCTTTTGTTAGTCCTACACGAGCCAGTCATTTTTCGGGAGGCATTGATCGGGATGAGCCTATGTATGAATCTGCAGGCCTTCCTTCTCTCCTTGCAGAAGCCTGTCATGTTTGGAGACAGGATGATCTATCTGAGAGGGGTGGTGGTTCTCCAGCTCCTCCTCCTCCTCCTTCAGGAGGTAGTCATGTTTTAAGTGGCGTTGATCTATTTGGGCCTGCGGGTGGTCTTGCAGCCCCTCCCCCTCCTCCACCACCTCCAGGAGCTAGTAGTGTTTTGAGCGACTTTGCTCTACATTATGTGCCTATGTCTGGTTTAGGTGCCCCTTCTTATGCTCCTGTTTCTCCATCTGCTGTTGCTAGTACAGGAGCACCTGCTAGACAAAGAACTGCTGCTTTTTGTTCAACTAGTTTTGGTTCCAAAGCAGCCCCTACTCCCCCTCCAAGTGTTAGTTTTAGAGACCTTCCTCATACTGTTGAATCTGAAGCCTCAGTTCCTCCTTCCCTGCCTATTCATTGGAATACAAGCAGCTATGATGCTCATTCTTTTGGTTCTATTGGAGTCCCTGGTACATTTTCCAGTCTTGTTATTGGAGCCCCTGCTACATCTTCCAGTCTTGTTTTTGGAGACCGTGCTACATTATCCAGCCATGTTAATGGAGCCCCTGCTATATTTAGTGAAAGGGCAGCATCAGAGACTCCATTACAAAAAAGTTGTAGTGCCCCTCCCCCCCCTGTTGCCTCAGCTCAACCTTGTGTTGCTGCCCCTGGAGCCCCTTTTTCTTATTCTGGTATTAAATTCAGTCTCCCTGCTCGTCCTGCAAGTCCTGTTTTCGGAGCCTCTCCATCATCTTCTGCCATTAAATTCAGACCCCCTGTTGTTGCTGCTGCTGCTGCTCCTCCTCCTCCTCCTCCTAGTGCTGATATGCATCATGGAGCCTCAGACCTCGCTCAGCCTTGCTTTGTTCCTAAAGCAGTAGGTATGTTTAACCAAAGTACTTGCTGTGCATTTTTATATTCATGTTTGAAGGTTAAGCTATTACATTGTTTTTGTAAAAATAAAAAAAAAAATCCATGGTGGAAATCTGTTCAGTGGATTATAACTTTTACAAAACTACAGGTCGGTCTTTAATGAGAAGGAGTAAAAAACGAAGTTCACACAGTTTTGATCATGAGATGGTCAACGCCTACGAGACCCGCAGCACAGGTCCTCTTGAGACAGCAGAAAGCGACCAAGTGGAGACAGACAGCATAAGAGAACAATACAGACGACCTGACAGGATCAACTGGGAGGAGCTGTTAAACCTCCAGCACCAGGTACATGCCTGTCTGTGTACATCACACATGCGTAGATTCCACCAGAAACACAATGCCAATGGTTAGTGAGGGCAAGTAACATCAGAATGTAATTACTACTATTAATTAAAGTTTTTAAATGTTCATATAAGAGAACATACATTATTTAATGTAATGTTGATATCCAGCTAATAGAGGTATCTGAATTTAAAGCAGTCAATCCAGTTTAAGCATTTATCTGGTTAAAATGAGCAACATACTTGTTTGTGTTGTGAATTCGGTTTTTCTTATTTATATTTGTATTTTATCTTTAATCTTTAACACAGGATGGCTACTGGGAATGTACCGGGACACTAAGTAGATTTCTCGGCTTGGATGTAGACTTCTTTGCTAATGTCTTCCTAAAAGAGAAAGGCATCTGTTCTTTGGGTAAACTTATTTTATTTTTCACTTTAATTTCTAGTCATCACTTGTATTATCATTGAGGGCTTTAAAAAAAAAAAAAAAGGAAACTTATTTACAAGGAAGATAAATACAATAAGCCATTCTGCAGAATATAATGCAGTTTGGATAGATGGTGACAAACGAAAGACATCTTTTTGAATATTGATAGTAATATTGGTGTTTCTATAATAAGTACATGATTTGGTTGAGATCTAGGCACCTGTGTGATGGACCTGTGTGTGTGTTTCAGGTACAAAGGCTCATGCTGACATCCTGAAGCTGGTAGCCACACTGCTGGTTCTACAGTTGATGCGAGTGTTGAAGATAGCAGAGGGGAAACTGTTTCAGTCTCTCTTCCGCCTCACTGATTACCCCGAGCCAAGGCAAGAGATCTTACTCTGCATTTTACTTTACTTTCCAGCATTGTTTGTGGTAAGGGATTTTGATCGTGACCTTTTGCTCATGTTTGTTGTGTAGGCCGGCCTGCTGGGAAGCAGTGACGAGAGCAGTGAAGTGGGTATGCTGGGCAGACAGGCAGTACCCGTGCGTGTGCAGCAGGCTGGAGTTTGGCTCGGACTGGGAGTCCTGTACACGCCAGCTCCTGGGATTGGACCCGCTGCCCCCCGTCTCACCCCTGATCCCTTTGCTGCAGAGAAGAGCACCGGTCATGTAGAACCTAGACTTTTTACTCAGCACAGCTCCTCTGGACTTTTAACTCCTCCTGGGACTGTAAACTAATATTAGAAATGAAGAATCCTTCCATTGGAACATTTCAGTCACCCATTACTTACGTTTCAGTCTTTTAAACCAGTCAATAGCAGCAATTAAATAATTATATTTTAAATGTTTTTTTTTTTGCATGGTTCTTTGACAGAAGTTATTGTTCTTCAGTATCATCATTAATTTGATGGGGAGGCCATTTTTAAACCAGTAATGTTGTCTGATATTTGCAGTTTGTGTAGTGTTATGTACTATTACTTAATCCTGTTTTACCCTCAGGGCAGACTTACTATTGTTACTGCTATTTTTGGTGATTAATGCAGAGTGTACTGGTGAAGGGATTGGACTGCTTTGTGGGCTTCTCCCCACCGGATGTAGTGTGCTATTACTTTTTTTTTAAGGAATGTGACTTGTGACAATTTCCCCCTAAATTCCCACGTATCCAGTTTGAGTCTAGTTCAATTCTGGTTCGATTCTTACCTCGAGTTTGTGTGTGAGTAGTTTGCATCTTCTCCCCATGCAGTGTGGGTTTTCTCTAGGTACTCTGGTTTTCTCCAACAATCCAAAGACATGCACAGTAGCCTGAGTGTCATTCTTGAAGTGCCTGTAGTGTGTGAATGAGCATGTATGTGTGTGCCGTGCGATGAACTGTTACCCCGTCCAGGCTATACCCCACTTTTTTCCATAAGTCTCCAAAAGACTTAAGATCCCCCAGTATTCCTAAAATAAATACAGTAAATTCCTAAATATACAAGGTTTAATGGACATCGTATTGTACTAGAAATTATTAAGTGAAAATATGTCTGCCTTGGTCATGATCACATTTTTAGCAGGAAACAGAAGATCAGTGTTTTATTAAAACAGAATAATGTTTTGAAACAATCCAGATCATGCATGCTTTTTTTTGCTCCTTTTCCAAACACGCTGTTTTAGTGTCTATAGCTTTAACGCATGCTCCAGTGGATTTAAGCGGAGTTGGGCTGAGCTAAGCATCGAGTGGGAGAGGGTCTCTTGCTCTATGAGGGCACAATAGGGGCCAATATAAAAATGGAAAAAGGACAAACAGCAGAATATTTTTTGTATGTTCTTGCAAACTGGAGATCTATCTGAATGTCTAACAATGACTGAAAAGTGAATTTTGCATAATAGGCACCCTTTAAAATGATAGTACAGTAATTTGTAGTGAGTAATTTGTAAGGAGCTAATAATCATCACATATGCTCTTAACTGATAATGCTGTTGAGAGCATTTCAAGGCTTGAGGATCTTTAAGCAAGAAAAAAACAGACCTTTAATGCTTCATTTACTTTACACAAGCTAGTTTTATCCATAAAGGGGAAGCAAGCTTCTTTGAAGAGTTTGGGGCGGATTTAATAATCTACTTTAAAGTAAGATACTAATAAGCTACTTATGCAATGTAAACAAACACTTGCACCAATAAATATTAATTAGAAAAGCTGAAATTAGAGAAAATGAAGCGAAACGGTGTGGATTTTAACTCGCTGGAGTCAATTTAAGACAAAACTTTATCTTTTCCGATCTACTTTTCTGATTTCTTATCTGTGATTTATTCTCTGATTACCGAACTAGGAGTGTATTTGGATGACAACAAAAAAAGTAATACTTAGTGTAAACAAGGTGTAAGATACTCAACCTTACAAAATGTTAGTTCTTTGTATTAATAAGTTCGTCAGAGAGATCAAAGCTGAACAAGCTCTTCTCCGAGTATTTATTATTTTACACAGTATTTGATGCTTCATATGCTGAACTAGATTGGGTCTGGATAAAAGATGCCTTGAGCACAACACAAGTTCAGACACATAAACATGTTATATATCCATAGATATTCTTGTTTTATCTACAAGAAAAGAAGGAGAACAGCAGTGTGTCGGGTTGTTTAATATTTCAACTCAATTCAGTTAATACAGTTCCATGGAAATGTACATATTTCTTTAAAGCAGATCCATGTGTAATCATCTCCAAAAACATAAACAAATGCCAGTCTACTTTTTAACACAGGATCTGTACTTTCCTCAAGTATTTCCTTTTTGTTAAAGTTGAAGGGCTTTTCTTCTGCATGAATAGTTGTAGTGGTCTAGAAATGAAAAGTGTGTAGTGGAATTGACGTGGATTTGTTCTGTTGATGGATCTCTGAGTGTAGCCGAGGACACTTTAGATACTGTTGAGCAAGAAAGGTGAAGAGATCATATTCTGGATGACAGCACGGAATAATCAGTGATAATCAGGTTACGAGATCAAAGGTCTGGCTCAGGCGAACAACAAAACCCACCTTGTTAAAAGATAAATGATACATTACAGCTATCAAGAAATAAAAAAAATAGGTTTGTGACACATAAAACAATGCAATAATGAACAGGTTTTTTAAACCAAAAACACATTCTGTAGGTGAGGACTTCTCTTACTTCAAGCTTTAAATTCTTCAAGTTCTAGTTTATGTTCTTGCACAGCTGATGAAAAAGTCATAAATATATTGTTACTCTGGAAACTCATTTTAAAGCAAGATTAATCATTTCGCTGTTCTGTGATATACATGTACGTCTATATCTAATAAATGAAATAGCATATTTTGATTATGACTACAGGACTAAATATACTCATTAAATAAAATGAGCTGATAAACCAATGTTAAAATCATGTTCCTGCATTCACTTAACTCTTTTTTGGAAATCATGTTATCGTGCCATTAAACTGTAACCGGGATCGCTGAGAGGTCAGGCAACTCATACAACTCGATAAAAATGTCAATATATTACCATAAAGACCAATATTGTGATAATGATAAATCACAAGATCTATGATGATAAACCTGCGGTTCTTAGTAGGGATGATAACCAGGGGATCGTGTACAGCGTATCCTGTGTAGGGTCACAGGGGGCCGATCCAAAAAACCAAAAAAAACTTGAGAGCACAAAGCAGGGGACAACCTGGGACAAGAGTGAAAATTTTTAAACTATTTATCATTTTCCCTCCACTTCAGAATTCTGTGCTACTTTGTGTTTGTCACATAAAATCCCTATAAACCAAATCCATTACGTTTGTGGTTGACAAAATGTGGAAAGTTCAAAGGATATGAATACTTTTGCAAGGCACTGTATGGTAACGCATAGGGATTTTCTAGTAAACACAACGGTGTGTAATAATACATAATTTTTCTGTACTTAAAAAAATAAAAATAAAACATTTTAAGTTGGGAAGCTACTGATGAGGATTTTACTTCACAAAGAGTCTTAGATTTTAGGGTTCACACACTATAAGCAAGTGTATTTGGCGATGTGCCTCAGACGTAGCGCCTTTACAAAAAGTTCAGTTGACGATATACCCTGGGACGGTGCCAGGTACCGATATTGTTACTCTTTATCAGCAAGTACCCAGATGAATATACTTGTATGTGGTCTGACTAAAAGTGCTCTCAGTGCATCTCTAATATAGGGATGCGTCCGTCAAACTGTCTAACCACATGTAGACAACCATCTCAAAACACTAAATGTGTTCAATCAGCAAGACAACATGCCATGACACTTTTTTAATTGAATCAATGATACTATTTTTAAACCTTTCAAACAAGTTGTGAGAATGCATATGAGACCTGTTTGACACCACTAAGTCTTTAGAAAGTTTTTCTAATATGACATATTTCATTGAAATTCTTGTGTTTAAGGTTCAGCAAAAAAATAAGGAAAACTACATTTTTGCGATGAAAGTCACACCATTACGTCTAGAACCGAAGTGACATCTGAGAAAAGCAATAAACAAGTCATAAATGTTTGTAACAGGTTCCTTTCACTCGAGTGGTTTAGGTTGTTTATCAGTGCACATTTTCTCACACATAGATGACTCGGATTCCTCAGGAATGGATCCTCACTCCCAGAAGATGGAATGCCGGGTTTGACATTTTCCTCCACATGTTCTCCTCTGTCTCCACTAGCGCTTGGTATCGAATGTATCCGTCTTCCAGTCCGCAGTTCTCGTGCCGGCTGTGAACGCCGTGTAACACACTCTCACTTAAAAGCTTCGCTCTTTCCACAGCCTGCTCGTGCAGCTTCTCCTCCAGCATGGCTGTCGTCTCCTGCTCCACGTACGCCTCAAATACAGACTTGTAGTATGGCTTCTGTCTGCTCATGATGCAGGAATGTACCACCAGCAGGAGGGAAAGACCCAGAATGATGAGCAAAGCAATAATCTAAAGCACACGAGTAGAGATAAATCTATTAGTTTTTTTTTTTATCATGAGTGCTGTTTCTGAATTATATGTTTGCAGAAGTTCTTGCACAGCTGATGAAAAAGTCATAAATATATTGTTACTCTGAAAACTCATTTTAGATCAAATGTAATTATTTTACTGTTCTATTATATATGTATATGTAAAATAAATGAAATAGCACATTTTGATTAAGACTACAGGACTAAATATACAGTCGTGGGCAAAAGTTTTGAGAAAGACACAAATATTAGTTTTCACGAAGTTTGCTGCTAAACTGCTTTTAGATCTTTGTTTCAGTTGTTTTTGGGATGTATTAAAAATATAATTACACGCACTTCATACGTTTTAAAGGCTTTTATCGTCAATTACGTGACATTTATGCAAAGAGTCAGTATTTGCAGTGTTGGCCCTTCTTTTTCAGGACCTCTGCAATTCGACTGGCCATGCTCTCAATCAAATTCTGGGCCAAATCCTGACTGATAGCAATCCATTCTTTCATAATCACTTCTTGGAGTTTGTCAGAATTAGTGGGTTTTTGTTTGCCTACCCGCCTCTTGAGGATTGACCACAAGTTCTCAATGGGATTAAGATCTGGGGAGTTTCCAGGCCATGGACCCAAAATTTCAACGGTTTGGTCCCCGATCCAATTAGTTATCACGCTGCTCCATCATGCTGGAAAATGCATTGTTCTTCACCAAACTGTTGTTGGATTGTTGGAAGAAGTTGCTGTTGGAGGGTGTTTTGGTACGTACCATTCTTTATTCATGGCTGTGTTTTTGGGTAAAATTGTGAGTGAGCCCACTCCCTTGGATGAGAAGCAACCCCAGACATGAATGGTCTCAGGATGCTTTACTGTTGGCATGACACAGGACAAATGGTAGCGCTCACCTTTTCTTCTCCGGACAAGACTTTTTCCAGATGCCCCAAACAATCGGAAAGAGGCTTCATCAGAGAATAATTTGCCCCAGTCCTCAGCAGTCCATTCAGCATACTTTCTGCAGAAGATCAATCTGTCCCTGATGGTTTTTTTGGAGAGAAGTGGCTTCTTTGCTGCCCTTCTTGACACCAGGCCATCTTCCAAAAGTCTTCGCCTCACTGTGCGTGCAGATGCGCTCACACCTGCCTGCTGCCATTCCTGAGCAAGCTCTGCATTGGTGGCACTCCGATCCCGCAGCTGAATCCTCTTTAGGAGATGATCCTGGCGCTTGCTGGACTTTCTTGAACGCCCTGAAGCCTTCTTAACAAGAATTGAACCTCTTTCCTTGAAGTTCTTGCTGATCCTATAAATTGTTGATTTGGGTGCAATCTTAGTAGCCACAATATCCTTGCCTGTGAATCCATTTTTATGCAACGCAATGATGGTCACTATGGTTAACAATGGACGAACAATGATTTCAAGCATCACCCTCCTTTTAACATGTCAAGTCTGCCATTCTAACCCAATCAGCCTGACATAATGATCTCCAGCCTTGTGCTCGTCAACATTCTCACCTGAGTTAACAAGACGATTATTGAAATGATCTCAGCAGGTCCTTTAATGACAGCAATGAAATGCAGTGGAAAGGTTTTTTGGGATTAAGCTAATTTTTATGGCAAAGAAGGACTATGAATAATTTATCTGATCACTCTTCATAACATTCTGGAGTATATGCAAATAGCTATTATAAAAACTTAAGCAGCAACTTTTCCAATTTCCAATTATTATAAAATTCTCAAAACTTTTGGCCACGACTGTACTTATTAAATAAAACGAGGTGATGAACCAGTTACGTGTTAAAAGTTAAAATTGTGATCCTGCATTCCATTTACTTTTTTTGGGGAAATCATGTTATCGTGCCATTAAAATGTAACTGCGGTCAGGGAACTCATACAACTAGATAAAAATGTCAATATATTACCACAAAGACCAATATTGTGATAATGATAAACAAGATGATAGACCCGCGCTTCTCAGTAGGGATGATAACCAGGGGATCGTGTACAGCGTAACCTGTGTTGGGTCACAGAGGGCCGATCCCAAAAAAACCTGAGAGCACAAAGCAGGGGACAACCTGGGATTGGCAACAAATAAGTTACAGTCTTATGCAAAAGTTTAGGCACCCCTTGTTAAGTAGCAGATTTTGGTGATTTTTTTTATTGAAAAGATGTTAACACAATCTTACTTGGAAATAGAAAAAAATGCTTAATGCACAATATTTTCAAAATAAATCAAGGGGTGCCTAAACTTTTGCATTAGCCTGCAAGTTTAGGCTTTATTCGTCACATATATATTAATGCACAATGAAATTCTTTATTCTTCGAATATCCCAATTTCCCAAAGTGTTTGTTTGCATTAAGGTTTATTGCCATATTAGCTTCACAGGCTATTTCATGGCAGATACATATTTAACATTCTACCAATTTATATGACCCAATATAATATTAAGTTATAGATATAATGTAAGGGATTTAAAAGTTAAAAAAGGATAGATAAATAAATAAATATTGGATAAATTATATAAATATATGGCCTTGGCCAGAAGAACAAGATTTTATACAAGGTTCTTTAGATGCACTTTTTCTAGAAACTGTAAAGGTTTTTTCTGGTTTCCTCTTGCAGAATAAGTTCTTTAAAGTTTGTTCTGGTAGAAATCATTTTCTTATGGCATTAAAACTGGGGCAGATCAAAAGTATATGCTTTATGGTCAGATAGGTGCTACAGCGCTGACATTGTGGAGTTTCCTCACCCTTCAATAAATAAGCAAGGGTCAAACTGGTATGGCCGATACAGCACCTTGTATATCCGACTTGGTCACGTCTGGCTCTGAAGCGGTGAAAGCATCTTTTTCCAACCACTGGGCTTATTTCAAATAATTTGTTGTTTTGGCGTTCTTCCCATTCTGCTTGCCATTTTTTAAATACTGATTTAATACTGTTTCTGTTTTGCTGCCGTGTCAGTTTGTTAGTTTCCTGTGATTCCACTATGTACTGGGATGCTTCTTGTTAGTAGGCTTAAGTCAACCATGATACGGCGCCCCTGAAGCAGACAGGGTTAAGAACCCAACAGTGGCAACCTGGCAGTGCTGGGGCTCGAACTGCCGGCCACTCTGAGCCACCACGGCCCTTATATTCCTATACTTCCTGTCTATATAATGCCCAGACACACACACACGCCTATTCACACTCACTATGGGCAATTTAGAAACCCAAATCTACGGACTGTGAAGGGAAACTGAATTACCTGAAAGAAACCCTTCAAGCACAAGGAGCACACACACACACACACACTCCGGAGGAAAGATTCGATACTGAAACCTTGTAGGTGCACAGGGACAGTGTTAGGTTAATGCATGACCTGGGGTCAGTGATTATAACTGTAGTTACAGAGGTATTAAGCCATTATTATTTATATAATATGTAAGTACATGCAATTAGTAGGTGTATCCAAATATTTGACTTGTACTGTCGTCATCTCACTCATCTTCTAAACCGCTTTATCCTGTGGACAGGGTTGCAGGGGACGTGATGCCTATCTCAGGAGACTTAGGGCATGAGGCGGGGTACACTCTGGACAGGGTGCCAATTGATCACAGAGCAAAAGCACACGCACACACACTACGGGCAATTTGGAAACGCTGATTGGCCTAATGTGCACGTCTTCGGGAGGAAACCGGAGCACCCCGAGGAAACCCACCAAGCAGGGGAGAGGACCATGCACACAGATCTAAGGCGGGAATCGAACCCGGACCCTGGAGGTGCCAACCACTAGGCCGCCAAATCAGACACTTATAAACTATATAAACTGAAAGGGAGGATTGCAATGGAATTTCCTGCAGAGCTGAAGACAGCGCCAGATGTCACATACCCGCGACTCACTGCTGTATCTCCTGAGGACTTCTGCTTCTTCTGGACTGGGTAGGTCCTTGCAGGCGAGCTGGTCCTGTCCGCTGCCGGTCACAGTCACAGTGCGGATGCAGACGTACCAGTCCCCGTCCATGAGCGCCACCACCAGCCACAGCGCCGAGGCGCACAACACCCTGATCACGTAGCTCGCTGTGACGGAGCAGCAGTAACCCGCCTCCTCCCCGCACTGGCTCGGGGTGTAACAGTAACCATCAGCGCAGCAGCACCGGCCCTCCGCCCGCGCGCCGCACCTGCACGCGCAACACTGCCACAGCCTCAGCAGCCGCGAGTCCACCAGGCTGAGCACGAGCGCCATGACGGAGACCGGGAGCAGCAGGTAGAGCCAGCAGTGCAGAGCGGTCTCCTCCGCGCTCACACACGGACACGAGAACACACACTTAAACAACACCACGGTCACCAGCACGGTCACTCCTGTCCTCACCGGCAGCTTTCTCACCGGGTCGAGACTGTTCTGGAACGGCGAGTCACGCGCCATGGTTCATCAAACACACAAACTCATCACGAGGCTACAGTGAACGAACCGCCGCGAGCTGCAACTGATTTATACAAACAGCAACGTAAACACTAATCTTCCTCAGTGGAGTTTGCCAACAGGTTGCCAAATCCTCGACAATAGTGGTATCCACAAACGTTCCAAAATGTACTCTGCTCCTAAAGTCCAACATCATCACCCACCCAAGCAAACGTGCTAATATTGATGCTAAATTACTATAAATTAAGGATGTGAATCACCAGTCACCTCCTAAACTGATATGATCATGATACCTCAGTGCCGATAACTATCATGATTTTATATACAGTATAGACAATATTATAAATGTCCTTTTATGTTAAATATTTTTTCTGATTTCGTTACCATATAATTATTATTTCTAAAGAAACTTAGCAAATAATTTACTCCTACATTACCATACGGGATGAAAAAGTTAAAATAGCTCAGAGTGCACCACCTGTAGGGTTATAATGAAACAGTGATGTTTTACCCCCTCAAATACCTCCAAAATCTCAAAACTTAACTTGACAGTGAGCATGTGGGTGTGTGTGGCTTCTAACACACACAATTTTAGACTAATTAGCATTCATGGGGTTTCGAGGCCGGTGTAAGCAAGTGTAGTGAGTGAGTTTGAAACTAATTCCCTTACAGAGTTTGGAGAAAAGGCAGATCGCCTAAGGCTTTAATGATGTAACGCCTTAAAATTACGTTCTGTTGCCTCACTCGGACTCTTCTGTGCTCTGTACAGAATCATTTACAACTCTTTTGTAAATGTAAAAATTTATATTAAAAAAAGCACTGGACTACGGTTCGGAAGGTCCTGGGTTCAAATCCCACAACCACCAAGTTGTACCTGTTGGGCCCTTGAGCAAGGCCCTTAACCCTAACTGCTCAGATGTATAATGAGATGAAAATGTAAGTCACTCTGGATAAGGGTGTCTGCCAAATGTCAATTTTGTCATTCAGAACTGAATAAACTGATTACCTGCTGATTAAATGAGAAGGCGAACCGTCCAGTGCTTTTTTAAATATAAATTTTTACATTTACAAGAGAGATGTACACAATTCTGTACAGAGTACAGAAGCGTCTAAGGGGTAGCTCAGTGGTTAAGGCATTGGACTACGGTTCGGAAAATCCCAGGTTCAAACCCCACAACCACCAAGTTGCCACTGTTAGGCCCTTGAGCAAGGCCCTTAACCCTCATCTGCTCAGATGTGTAATGAGATGTAAAAAAAAAAATAATAATGTAAGTCGCTCTGGATAAGAGCATCTGCCAAATGCCTAAATGTAAGGTGAGAAGTGAAGATTAAACCGAAGGTTCCATTATTTGCAGGGTTTTTTTTATCATCCTGGTTATTAATAAATAATCATGTTTAAATGTATATATACCAGAATTTTAAAACTATACTATTCTTTACTATTTTATACTATACGAAACTATTCCAGGACGAAAACCGGGGATCTGGCAACACCAGGAACGGAAAGGCGGGACTCGAGCGCTAGATGATGTCAGTCATTTCCGCTGACCCGTCCTAAAGGTTCAAACGCGTTTATCCCTTGTGTATGAGCGCCATAGCGTATTTAGCACAAATGTAGTGTGTTTTTGAAGGGAAACTGTGTGTGAAACCCATCATGTATGATACAGGTTATATAACACGAGTGTCTGCTTCTTTTGCGTGTGAAAGGAAATGTGGGTGTGTATACACTGGAAAAACACTCACTGTATATGCAGGATTTGTTACGTGAAGCTGGGGGCAAAACTACCATCGTCAAATGCAAACCGTGCGGCGTTTGTATAATATTACAAAATGTGCAAAACTGTAGGACGACATAAGAAGCGGTTATCATTCATAGGCCTGAGCACAATCACTTTATAAACCGCCACACACTCAAATGGATTTGATTAATGAAATGCTTTGAGAACCATCAGGGCGAGTACTTAAGCACCGACTGAATGGGTGAGATTTATTCTGCGTTCCACTTCAGTCCAGTAGGTGGCAGAAATGTCCAATATGTGGCGTTTGCCAACCGCCAAGAAACTAACACGAAAAAGAATCCAGATTGTGTTCCATTCCAAAGTGTATTATAAAACGTACTCCCTGGTCCCTGTGCAGGGAATGTCGGTTAAGGGAACTTTCTCGAAAAATTTTACAATTCGGAAATTTCTGCCACGTCACCAGAGCAGACGTCACTTCCTCCGGCGTTATCCTGGTGACATAAGCACCAAGGATCCCTGAAATATTTATTGAAACAAAAACTGATACAATTATAAAACGTATATTATTGGAATGTGTATTACTCGTAAATATATTGTTTTATTATTACAAGATGTATGGAGAAAATATCATTGTGCAGTTTTTACCGATTACTAGCCTAAATAAGACTCAAGATTTAAAGAACTTTATTAATCCCAGAGGGAAATTACTTATTCTTGGTTACAGTTGCTTACAGACCTTTTCCGTGAGGAATGGAAAAGAGTAATAAATTAGACAAGAAGGCGGGGAAAAAACAATCAATCCCTTATTGCTTTTGAAAGTGGCATGGCCCAAGAGCATTGTTAAATAAATATTGCATGGGTAAATTATATGTTTAAATATACATGAAATTGCATTTAAAAAAGGGGAGTGGTGCTATGTGACCAGTCTAGTTTGTTGTCCAGGTGAACTCCCAGATATTTGTATTCTGAGAGCATGTCCACTAACTCCCCCTCGATAGATATAGAAGTCACAGGGGACTTACTTCTCCTGAAGTCTACCACCATTTCCTTTGTTTTCCTGATGTTAAGTTGTAGGTAATTACGCTCACACCAGAAAAGAAAGTCATCCACCACAGAGAGGTACTCAGAGATGTGACCATCCTTTATACATCCAACAACTACAGCGTTGTCAGAAAACGTCTGCAGACGGCATGACTCTGAGTTATATCTAAAGTCAGATGTGTACAGGGTGAAAAGAAATGGAGACAGAACAGTCCCCTGAGGAGCTCCGGTGCTGCACATCACAGTCTCGGACACAGTTCTGTAGTCGAACATACTGTGGATGGCAGTTCAGATAGTCCATGATCCAGGAATAAAAATAGAAATGTAATGATAAAATAAAATTAAATACAATTTTTTAAAATCATATTAATATTGAGTCACTCTTAATAATAACAATGATAAATCTCTTTTCAATCAACAAGTCTTTCTAAGTCTTTGGCTTCAGTCATCTTAAAAACAGTGGGCCAAAGTTTCTCCTCAGCGATGTGAAAGACTCATTGCCAGTTATTGCAACCGCTTGATTGCCGCCAAGGGTGGCACAGCTAATTATTAGATTTATGGGGGGAAATACTTTTCCACATAGGGCCAAGTAGGTTTGGACAGCTTTTTTTCCTTAAATAAAATCCTCATCTTAAAACTGCATTTTTTGGGTATCTTTGTTTAATATAAAAAAGAATTGATTTGATGATTTGAATCATTTAAGTTTGACAAATCTGCAAAAAACAACAACAACAATGAAACTGGAAGAGGCAAATACTGTTCCATGGCGCTGTAGTCAGTGTCGTTTATATGAATGAATCATACTTCAACCATACTGCTGCTGTGTCACACCCACACAACATATTTTTACACTTTTATAACTTGTATCATTTTACTGTACAGTTTGTAAATCCAGCATCATTTATGGGCTTTTATTCTAATTCAATTTTGTTTTGTAATTTCTGAAAATATTGTACAGATGTCTTCTGAAGACTTCTTAAGGGCCGACTTTGGCCCTCATGAAAGTCACTCAAATGCTCATGCTTGTTTTTTTTTTTTTCTGCTTCCAACACATCGACTTCAGGTATAAATGTTTACTTGCTGTCTAATATTCTATATCCCACTCTTAATTAATGCTGGTTTCAAAAAAAAGATGTCAGAACACACAGTGCATCCGTGTTAAGGTGGCAAAAGAGAGACCTACTAAACATTAGCATGTGGTCATAATGTTATGGCTGATCTGCCATAACACACACACATTATATATATATATATATATATATATATATATATATATATATACACACACACTCAACAAAAATATAAACGCAACACCTTTGTTTCTGCTCCGATTTTTCATGAGATGGACTTAAAGATCTAAAATTCATTCCAGATTCACAATATTACCATTTCTCTCAAACATTGTTCACAAATTAGTCTAAATGTGTGATAGTGAGCACTTCTGCTTTGCTGAGATAATCCATCCCACCTCACAGGTGTGCCACATCAAGATGCTGATCTGACATCATGAGTAGTGCACAGGTGTACCTTATACTGCCCACAATAAAAGGCCACCCTGGAATGTGCAGTTTTGTCTCACAGCAAAATGCCACAAGCATTGAGGGAGCGTGCAATTGGCATGCTGACAGCAGGAATGTCAACCAGATCTGTTGCTCGTGCATTGAATGTTCATTTCTCCACCATAAGCCGTTTCCAAAGGCGTTTCAGAGAATATGGCAGTACATCCAACCGGCCTCACAACCGCAGACCATGTGTAACCACACCAGCCCAGGACCTCCACATCCAGCAGGTTCACCTCCAATATCGTCTGAGACCAGCCACTCGGACAGCTGATGACTGACTCGGACAAGCTGCACAAACTGTCAGAAACTGCATGCTCGTCGTCCTCATCGGGGTCTTAACCTGATTCCAGCTCGTCGCCGTAACAGACTTGAGTGGGCAAATGCTCACATTCAATGTCGTCTGGCACGTTGGAGAGGTGTTCTCTTCACGGATGAATCTCAGTTTACATTGTTCAGGGCAGATGGCAGACAGCGTGTGTGGCGTCGTGTGGGTGAGCGCTTTGCTGATGTCAATGTTGTGGATCGAGGGGCCCATGGTGGTGGTGGGGTTATGGTATGGGCAGGCATCTGTTATGGACGAAGAACACAGGTACATTTTATTGATGGCATTTTGAATGCACAGAGATACCGTGATGAGATTCTGAAGCCCATTGTTGTGCCATTCATCCATGAACATCACCTCATGTTTCAGCAAGATAATGCACAGCCCCATGTTGCAAGGATCTGTACACAGTTCTTGGAAGCTGAAAATGTCCCAGTTCTTGCATGGCCAGCATACTCACTGGACATGTCACCCGTTGAGCATGTTTGGGATGTGCTTGACCGGCGTATACGACAGCGTGTACCAGTTCCCACTAATATCCAACAACTTCGCACAGCCATTGAAGAGGAGTGGACCAACATTCTACAGGCCACAATTGACAATCTGATAAACTCTATGCGAAGAAGATGTGTTGCACTGCATGAGGCAAATGGTGGTCACACCAGATACTGACCGGTTCTGAGTCGCCAGACCCCCAATAAAGCAAAAAACTGCACTTTCCAGGGTGGCCTTTTATTGTGGGCAGTATAAGGTACACCTGTGCACTACTCATGATGTCAGATCAGCATCTTGATGTGGCACACCTGTGAGGTGGGATGGATTATCTCAGCAAAGCAGAAGTGCTCACTATCACACATTTAGACTAATTTGTGAACAATGTTTGAGAGAAATGGTAATATTGTGTATCTGGAATGAATTTTAGATCTTTAAGTCCATCTCATGAAAAATTGGAGCAGAAACAAAGGTGTTGCGTTTATATTTTTGTTGAGTGTATATGCGATATACTTAAAAAAATCTAATTTTTTTCACTGTATGGTTTGTGTAACTATGAACATTGTTACGTAAATATTTTGTACAGTTATGGTAACCAACAAGGACAGGTCAGGGTTACAGAGAAATAACTTCTGTATTCGAAAAATAAACAACTTACCTCACTCTTCAGTAATTTTACCTCTTGACATGCCTTATCTGGCATGTCAGTCCACGCCCATTGGTGCCAATATTGACAGAGGGTGCTGCTCCAAAGCCTTGAGCTGCAATTAAATATGAACTCAACAGATCCAAGTTGATCCTTGCTGGCGTTTAGTTCTCACACTGCTGTCACGTATGGAACTTACCGTGATCGATTAATTACTGCTGCAATACTCAATCAGCCACTGATGACTTCAGCATGGCATCAATTGGACAAATCATCTTTTGGAGGTATCTGTCAGGCAATGTTTAGCATTTATCATAAACTAAGGTTTACCTGTTTGTATGTCTGTAGACCTACGGTGTTATGTGGGCATTATGCACTCTTATAAATATTTTCTTCACTTCCAGTAAAAATATAAAGCTTGAAAATAGAGATCTTTATCTATAAAGTACATCTTGGATTATATAGCTGCTGATTTGTCTCTTGCAGCATGATTGTCCTCATATTTGTAATGGCTGGACTTTTAATTATCCTTTTGGTTATTGCATTTTCAGGTTAGTCTAAATTTAAATTTGTGATACTTCAGACTCAATAAGTGATCGTATATTTTTCTATACAATGTTAATTGTATTTTCTGTACATTGCTGTGTGATTCCAAGCATCCCAGGGCTCTGTGCTGACCACCACACCTTTTCCTGTGGGCAATCTGGAAGAGGATGTCATCCTGGATTGCAACTTCCAAACCAAAACTGGCCAAATTTCTTCTGATGTGTCAATCACCTGGCAAAAGGACGGTCTCACTGGGGTGGTTTATCAATACCAGAAGAAAGTAGCTAATTTACAGCAGCAGAACCCACAATTCAAAAACCGAGTTGGCCTTTTCCCAGATGCTATCCCCAAAGGCAACGCTTCCCTTCTCTTAAGAATGGTAAAAACGGACGATGAAGGAGTGTATCGCTGCAGTGTGGCTGCTTCTGGAGTCACGGGTACAGTCAGCATTAACCTCAGAGTGGGTGGTAAGTAACTTTAAATAGTACGTCTGTAATTACTTAGATAAAGGAAAGTCTGTAGTATTTATAGGAGAATATATACAGTTAGACACTACTGTTTTATTGTGTCGTTTGCAGCTTTCTCAGCTCCCAATATAAGTAGGTTAAACAACAGACTGATAGCCAAGGCTCAGAGATGGCTGCCCCAACCTGATGTAACCTGGACAGATCAGAATGGAACACTGTTAAACAGTAGCAACCATTTTAACAAGACAGAGATGGGGATTGTGCAAGTAATAGGCAGTCTCCTAGTCCAAGTGACTGACGGGAAGTACATCTGTGTCATCCAGAATGCTCTTGTCACATCTGTCACTGAAGCTTCTGTTACAGGTATTAATTTATGTGTGTGTGTGTGTGTGTGCACGCACATGTGTGCATGTGTGTGCTTATAGATTAACCTAGACATACTTATAAGCATAAATCTACACACAGACTACATTAAATAAACAACTGCACTCAACCAGAATGAAAACATTTACTCAGACATCACACATGACACCTACCAAACCCATGATACTTATTAAAGACTGGTGGTGAATTAATGACAGTAATAATTTAACGAGACAGTGTTATGTGAATGAAACAGACACTTGCTAAAGCTTTCATCTTAACTGTCTGCTGTTTTTACTTTTCAGGTAACAGCATTTCAACAAGAAATGACTTCACGTTTAATTCATCACCAAAGCCCATCACATCTCATGTAATTATCACAGCAGTGATCTTTTTCTGTATGGTTGTATGGTGAAGATACATCTGGTGGATATGGAATAAGCTATAAGCAGAGACATGACTCACATTGTGTTGTAAAAAATGCACACGAGGTTTTGGTAAATATGCATCTCCTGATATTTGACTTTACCTTATGGTATTTATATATGCAGCAAAACAGCTGCAACTTTTTCTGTAAATACGATTTAAGATGTGTTTAAATAAACGTCTGTAATGTCCATGTATAAGGTTGTGTTTTGTTTCTGTCAGGATTCTTATTCTGATGATGTATCTTCTTGAATCTTCCACGCTAGAGTAGATGCAGCACAGCAGATGGCGATATTACTGCAAATCATTAAGAGCGCGTGGCAATGTAAGCCCCGCCCACCATACGTACGCAATTGCCGATTGGTCAGAAATCGAAGATCTCTAATATTATTAAGCGTTAAAGCATGTTGCCTGGTGTACTGTTTTCTCGCGAGACTGTCATTCTTTAGCAGGCTTTAGACTAATTACATTATTTTTCTCCAAATTGCGATAGGCAAATTTTTAAAGATATAAACAGTAGGGTTAAAGTGTATTAACATGTATACACTGTGATGTAGCGAATTAGGTGACATGGGATTAGTAGAAATGTGCAAATGAAGTCGTATGTAAACTATTTCGTCTGCAATTTAGCAAATTATAGTTATTTAATTTATCTTTGATATATTTACCATATTACTCTTTAAAGGTGTAGAATTTTAATGTCATTGTAATAAGACACAAATAAGGTAAATACTTGTTTATAATATGCATTATTAATTAACAGTACTGTAAAATATACCATATATTTGGCAACCTCAAGCAATTTATTGAGTTCTGTGGAGATCTTTGGAGAGATTTGTAGAAGCGCCAAGAAAAAACTGTTCTGAGAAAAGTTCTAGAATCAGGGCCTGTTTGATTGAATCAGTTCTCCAATTCTAGACCTGTTCTCAGAACTGTTGTTCTTAGCGCATCTACGAATTCCAGTTGTATAACTCTCAAGCAGACCGTGCTCCTAGTGTTTTTGCAATGGAATTGTTGTGAAAGGGTGATCTTGCGTCGTGTATCTGGCAACCCTGGGAGCAAGTAAAACTTTGCTGGAAGTAGTTAGATCCGTGTGAAGTGTTCGTAGGTCGGAATTCGCTACTGTAATATTTTAATATCGACGCGTATTTTAGTGTACACGTGCCTTGGAGATTTATCACTTTAACGCACTGTTACTACCATGTCGGACTGTGAGGAAAAATCCGCTCATAAAGACGCGAAAGACATGGGGACGAACAAAAAGTCGATTAACGGGAATGCTCGGAGCTCCAGAGCGGTTTGTGGCGTGTGTAAGCGCTTGTACCGAGAGCCCAAACTCCTGTCGTGCCTGCACACGTTTTGCGCAGACTGTATCCGCCAGCTCGAGGCGTTTTCCCCGCTGAGCGAGCGAGGCGCGAGTCCGGCCCGGGAGCGCGTGCTGTGTCCCGCGTGCGACAGTGAGGTGGAGCTGCCGCGCGCCGGGGTGGACGCGCTCACTACAGACCATCTGGCGCTGGACGAGGTGTTCATGGAGACGCTGCTGCTGGACAAAAGCGCCGTGTGCGACCTGTGCGGAGACGCCGAGGCCGAGCAGCGCTGTGAGGTGTGCAGCCACAACCTGTGTGACTTCTGCAGCCAGGCGCACAGGTCAGTGTGTCACAGCTTATCTACAAACGTTTATCTAGTCGGCGTTCAACTTAGGGGGTGGAGTTAAGTTTCGTACCTTCTTTTACGACTTAACTCATTCGCAACGAAACTAAACCAAACTATTCTCACTCATCTTCTATACCTGGAGCCTATCCTAGGACACTTAGGACATGATACACACACAATGTACACACAAATGCACACACTCACATGCTTATTCACACACTTTGGGAAGGGCAGTTGGGGTAATGTGTTCGTCTTTGGACTGTGGGAGGAAACCAGACTACCCGGAGGAGGAGAACATGCAAAGCCCATGCACACACACCAGAGGCAGGAATCGAACCCAGACCCCCCAGGTGCAAGGCCACAGGTGCCACAGAAACCAAACTACGTTTTCCTTAACTCTGTCCTAACTGAAGATTTCTTAGGGATCCTGACATACTGTAGCTCGTCCATTGTCTCAAGATGATCACAAGCCAACTTTTCAGATGATTTCACTCGTTATTCTTAAATGCACAGCATAGAGCCTTTTATTTTTAATTCTTTCTCTTTTTCATTCTTTTAAAACGAATCCCAATGAGTCCCAATGGCTTTGAAGTCATAACAGTACACAAGCCTACATAAGGTGCAAATACACCACACTTTGAGATGAGTGTGTGCCAATAAAGGCATGCAGAAGGATAACCACACAGGACAGCCTTACATAAAAGCTTTTGCACTTTGGATTATAAACTGTTATGTAATTTAGCCATAAAATTTGCATAATAATTTAATCTGGATTTGGTGCCTCCAATTTCTAACTTGCGTAGTTACTTTGAAATAAGTTTTTAAAATCATCTATATTGCTATCTCCTTAATTTACATCACTCTCTGCCATATTGACTGGAGTAAAGTTAACATAGTATAACAGAAATGTGGGCATAGCCACATACCTATTCTCTAAAACTAGAACCTAAAATAGCCACAGAAACATGTTTTAAAGACAATGTTTTGCCTCCTTATACTTTTCTCATTAATTTAGCAAATCACAGTTTTTCTTCTTTTTTTTTTTTCTTTTTTTTTTACAGGAGACAAAAGAGGACATCCAATCATGCTATTCACAGCTTAGAAGAACTAAAGCGCCAGGGCCGTCTGTCCAGACCTGTGCTGTGTTCACTGCACTCCGACCAGGAGTTGCGTCTTTTCTGTGAGACCTGCGATCTCACTATTTGCCTGGAATGCGCCGCCACGTTTCACAGGGGTCATTGCTGCAATCCCATGCATGAGGCCGTTCATAGGCATGGTGACCGTATCCGGGAGCTGGTCTCCAGGAGTCTGCGGCCTCGTCTCGTTCATCTGGAGGAGGCTGTAAGGTGCGTGGAGGTTTCCCAGGAAGCTTTGCAGTCTCGGGCAGAGGCGATGGCGAGTGAGATCCAGGCCTTTGCTCAAGCCTACACAAATGCAGTGAAAACTCACTGTCGTTCTCTTCTGCACTCCCTGGAGGAGCTGAGACTACAGAGGCGCAATCAGCTTCAGCTGCAAAAAGCCCAGTTGCAGCAGGCACTGTGTGATATTCTTGGCAGTGTTGATTTTGCTGAACGTTTACTCACATGTGGCTCTGAGGCAGAGATCCTCAGTGTGAAGGGAGTAACCACAAGGCGGTTAATGAGCCTGTTGGAGTTGGTGTGCAATCCACAAAAGACCAGCCTTAGCCATGCCACTGGTGGCGATATCTGTTTCTTACCACAGGAGCTTGCAGAGCAGGTGGACGGATTTCCCATGGTAGGAGTTCTGCAGGCCAGGACTGTAGATCCTAGTAGGTGCACAATTGAAGGAGAAGGTGAGGAGTGAGGCAACTAATGAGGTTAATTTCTTTGTAATAGTAAGCATTCACATGAAAGAAAAGTTGGTGTTTTTTTTAATTTTTTTTTTAAAGCTAGTATTAGAGGGGACATCTTACTCTTATCACTGGTTGTAGAATAGAGATTGCTAAGCTTCAGTATAGACTGCAGGCAGATATTACCATTTTAAGAATGAGAGGCAGGGCACTGTAGCTGCTGCTTGGGCATCAGTGGCTCAGTGGTAGATTTCTCGAATGATTCGCTGTGGCGACCCCTTGACGAGAGGATTATCATGCTAAATTATCGTTGATTATTATATATATATTATATGATATTTTATAGAAGTCCGTTTTAAAGAATCCCACAAACATCAGGGTCTGTGTTAAGTAGATCGATGTCGGTGCTACACACAAATTATTTATTTAACCAAGTAGTTATGGGGCATATGATTTACAGAGCTTAAAGTTTAGTTGAATGATGTAGCAGTCAGAGGGGCAACACTCCGAATACTTTACCCAGTCTCAGCTTTCCTGAAAGAATAACCAACCAAGGTTTTGTGTTTGCATTTTAAACCTTTTAATTGGTGATGTTTTGTTTCCTGACCATAAAGTCTGTTCTGTAGTTCAGTTTACACTGAACAGGTGTACTAATCTAATAGTGTGTTTCAGGGGAAACACTGCAGAAATACTTTGTACCAGTCATCACTCTAGAATGTACATGTGGTGGTTACTTTCATGCTGTACAGTACAATTATTGAATCTAGTCCAAAATACACATTCTTGGGAACTCAAGTACTGTTGAATTTCTAGATCATACCTCATGTCTGGATATACACCCACACGCATACACACACATGCACACACACACGCACACACACACACACACACACACACACACACACAGGAGTAGGGGAAGAAATGGAATGTAGTGATGACTGAATGTAGTGGTGACATTCCTCGTTCCCATGACAACTTTTCAGTCAGTCATGGTTTTCATCTTTTTGCCGTGTCTCAGCATGTCTTCCGTAGGTGCAGTCACCAGCCACATAATTACCAGGGAAACCTCAATCTGACACATTGAAAAACAGACTTTTTTAGCCTTCAATATAAGGGTAATTCATTTAAATAGTTCATTTTAAAGGTATACTATCTTAATATTGCATTTTACAAAATGTGACGAGTTATTGAGTAAGGATTAAAATAGAAACTCTGACAGAAATGCTGCCTTTGGCTGTGTTGCGCCTGCCTTTATTCTCATTCTTTATTTTCATGCAGCTAGAAGTCTATCAGTTCTGGTTTGTCTGTGTATTAGTCAGGTTCTGCAAACATCCGTCTCTCTAATCAGCTCTGGCTCATTATTTTGCAGGTGTACAACAATGTGTTGAGGGCCAAAAGTGCGAGTTTACACTTATCTGCCGGGACTCTGCAGGGGAGCTGATGGGCAAAGGAGGTGAATCTGTACTAGTTAGCATAATCCACACGGAAAAGAAAGAGTGGTGAGTTTTAGCTTTAAAATAGAAATTTGTCTATTATACACAGCCTGGCTTAAAAAAAAAGGTTAAAAAAATCTAACGTTTAATTTGTCTAGAAAGAAGAAGAAGAAGAAAGTAAATCAAATGATGTGAGAACCTGGTCATTAAGTACATTCAGGTTATAATCTGACTGCATTTTATTGCCATATAATGTGGCTGAGTCCAGACCTGACCCACAAGAGGCTTGTACAGTGGCCACTATGCATGATCGCTTCGCTTCATCCGCTTTCCCTGATTTTCACTGAGTTTTACCCTGATGCACCCCTCACCCTATCGGAAATAGGGTTAATCTGGACTTTTTCATTGCTCCAATCTTGAAGCTCCCTGATCTGCCTCACTAATTAGCGACTTTATGTCCACACAGCTGTTTAGCCCCAGTGTGGAACTTGCACTTACTTTTACTACTACACATAGCTGTGATTTCCACTGCCATCCTTCTTAACCCAATTCCAGTCATCTTAATATTTTCATTGCTTGATGCCAGGCAATAATTTAACCCTTGTAGGCAATCTAGGTCACTACCTCTAGACGAGTTTCTGAATACTTCTCTAAATATATTTGAAACTATTTTATTTGAAGGAATTTCACTCAAGCTTGCGAAGACCCACTTAAGTTCTTCGTGTTCTGTGTCCGTTTATTCTCTAAGCAGCCAGAATCATTAAGTAATTGGCTTTAGAACCAGTGAGCATTACTGTGTCACATTCCAGACTATTGCAGTAACCTTTTATGGCAGCCATTTGCCATCCACTAAAGCAGAAGGCGTCTCGGTGAAAGATGGCTAGGACTAGAGCTGTCCTGTGTGTTTGCGCTGTGTAAACCTAAGTGTTAGAGCATGCCCTGAGGAGGTTAAGGAGGTTTTATTAACATGACTTAATGACATAGTGTGGTTAATTACTAAATATAAACTTTAAATATAAGTTGAGTCATACTTGTGCAGTTGGGAACAAAGACTTGTCTAACAGCTAGAACTAAATGCGACTAAACGAGACTTTATGGATCGCTAAAGTGTACTCAACTAATAGTTTTCAGCTTAGTCTATTTTTTATGTATTCATTGTCCTGCACTCATCTCACACTGCTGTAATTTTGCATTTTATGCACTGTAATGATGTATATTACTATGTGTCACACCATAGTGCCAGAAAAAAAAAAAAACATTTTGCTCCAGTGTGTGTACAAGTTTGCGAGTCTTTGATTGACATTGTATTGTGGTTACAAAATATAGGAGGTGGTATCAAAAGGTTTTTAGACTAGTTAAGTAATACACCAACAGATGGCAGCACAAGGCTGCTCGCGGTGTCACAGGGAGCCCAATCTTCATAAGGGCCAAAAGACTTCATCCTGTGTACATTACAAGCTGTTTAACTGGTGCTTTTCTAAACACATCTGCTATTTTATTATGGACAGCAAGTTAGAACAAAGAGCGATGGAAACATTTGACATGATTTGGCAAGTTTGATTTGTTTTGAGTGGCACACGCTTCAAGAGCAGAAGAAAAGCACTGGAAGACAACAAGAGATCAGAAGACCTTCAACGAGCTCAACCCCCCAAAATTTCGAAACGATTTGGCAACTTGTGTCTGATGATCGCCGAAGAACAATCCACAACACGGCTGCTCTTGTCAGTGTGACATACAAATCAGTTTAGCAAGTTTGTCTCCAGAAGCAGAAGGAACATTATGTCAAAGTCTGGCAAGACTCTGTGAGCGTGCGGTGGATCGATCCCGTGTAGAACTTGGATGGGTACAACTTTGAGACAAAGCAACAGTCTTCACAGACTGAAAAAGGCGAGGCAGGTCCGCATCTCAACCAAGTGCATGCTCGTCATCTTTTTCGACATTCGCGGCAGTGTGAATCGATAATCCGTCCCCAGAAGTCAATAGCAAAGATGTACGGAGAAAGGACCTGGATCTGTGGCATGCTAATTTGTGGAAACTCTTTACACTGTCTTTCATGTCCTTACAGCAAAGTGGAGACAACAGTGATTGATAATAATGATGGGTCATATGCTGTCTCCTACACACCCATGAAGCCTGGATCCTACTCTGTGTGGGTGTGTGCCAAAGCGCAGCATGTTAAGGTAACAGATTGATTCTGCAGAATTTTAATGTATGGTTTCGGTATTAATATCGTGCCTTGCAAAAATATTTATACCCATTGAACTTTTTCACATATTTTCACAAATGTAAATGTATTTTATTGCGATTTTGTGTGATAGACCAACACAAAGTAAAACATGATTGGAAAGTAAAAGGAAAATTATAAATGTTCTGTTATGCCCTCAGAGGTTTGTTAGAGAACATGAGGAAAGAAACAGCATCATGAAGCCTAAGGAACACACCAGACAGGTCAGGGAAAAAGTTGTGGTGAAGTTAAAACAGGGTTGAACTGATAACATAATATCTCAAGCTTTGAACATATCAGAGACTGTAAAGCTAATTAAGTGGAGTTAATAGGAAGATGAATGGAGCCAAATACTGAAAAGTCTTAGAAGAAAACCTGTTAGAGTCTGCAAAGGACTTGAGACTGGGGCGAATGTCCACCTTCCAGCAACCTTAAACATACAGCCAGAGCTACAATGGTTTAGATTAAAGCTTATTCGTGTGTTAGAATGGCCCAGTCAAAGTCCAGACCTAACTTCAAAATTGCTGTTTAAAAGTAATTTTGTTCTTTCCAAGAAGAATAAGGAAAAAAATCACTATTAAGATGCCATTATATGTCGCATAAATATTAATGTGACAAAATGTGAAAAACTTGAAGGGGTATGAATACTTATGCAAGGCATTGTAGTTCCTAAAGGGTTTGATCACTGCAGGACTGTAACTGTGTTTTCTGTTCTGCAGGGATCACCCTTTGGGCTGACAGTCAAGAGAAAATATCAGCGCCACCATGGCATCTTCCATTGCTGCACCTTCTGCTCTAGTGGGGGTGCTAAAGAGGCAAGGTGTGGATGTCCTGGGACAATGCCAGGTACAACACGCAGAAATCCCTAAACCGCTAAAGATTTGAGGATGTATTTTAGTTCACCGTAATGACGAGCAGCATTGTGGCATGGTTTTGTTTGTGAAGTTTGTGTGTGTTTGTTTCACAGGAGGGTTCCAGGGCTGTGGTCATGGACATAAAGGTCACCCAGGCAAGCCACACTGGTCTTGCTGTGGTAGTGTGGTGGAGAGCTCCGAGTGTGTGCGCAGCCTCGTGTCGGGCTCTCGCCGTGGACTTGTCCGAACTGTGGAACTCTGATAGCTACCCTCACCCAGAACCACGCAAAGATTTCAGAGCTCTAAAATGTAATGATATATGCAATGCTTATTGCCTGTGAAGCTGGTTTATTCACCAAAAACTATTTAGACAGCTACTTTTTTTTTCTTTCTTTACATTAACATCTTTTTGTATTTAAGTATTGAGTGATTCTGATGTAACTTGACGAAAGCTTTAAAAAGTTGCTAAAATGAACACGAATTAAGAGCAATAAACACGAGTAAATATTCCCACACCAAATATGGAACTTTAACAGATGGTTTTATAAATTTAATTATTTAATTGCATTATTTCTAATACTTTTGCTTAATCTTAACTGTGTATAAATATGACCCTTTTATTCACAGCTATTAATTAGCATTTATAGATGTTACTAATCTGATATAGAAGACTTGTAGAAGTTTTAAAAGCTATATACTCTGTAATTGTATGTTTGTGCTTGTGCATGCATGTTTGACTAAAGATCCCTTATTGTTATATAGAGTGATGGATATAAAAATCTGTTTCTAGTTTCAAATGTGAATATACAGTATGTAATGCTAATTTATGTAATAAAGGGAGATTTTGAAGCCTAAGGAATGACATATCTTGTGTAGGAACACTGAGGAGAGTGACTTGGGAATCTGTTTCAGGTCAATCATTAGGTCATTGTGTGTATTCTGTAGAGATGCGTTGTAATTGAATAAATTATGTTTAATACTGGGTGAAAAAACAAAATTTTAGCTAAAGAGGCTAAAATTCTATGACTGAAAGTGTGCATGGTTTTCTTGATATGGATATGAACATTCGGTTAACTTTCTGATATACGTATATGTATGTCTGTGTGTGTGTGTATGACTAACTTGATTTTTTTTACTCTTGATTGCTCAGTCTGTATATTTTATAAAATGATGCTAATATTTGTTTAAATTATTCTTACAGTTAAGGTGAGTTTTGCCTTGTTTCCAGGTTTTGATAGTAATATTACACTTAAATTATTTAGAAACTGGTATTTCTTAAACTACTATGACTGGGGTCCACCAGCCAGTTCAGAATTAAAGTTCTCACTCATTTCCTATACCGCTTCATCCTGTATTCAGAGTCGCGGTCAGAATTAAAGTCTGGAAACAAATTGTCGAATAAGCAAGGAGTGTAAGATAAGCTCTTCTAGCCAACACCAGATGGCA
This sequence comes from Clarias gariepinus, assembly GCF_024256425.1. Taxonomy (NCBI): domain Eukaryota; kingdom Metazoa; phylum Chordata; class Actinopteri; order Siluriformes; family Clariidae; genus Clarias; species Clarias gariepinus. The sequence goes on from NC_071104.1 coordinate 17,474,584, forward strand.
ACAATGCACTAGGGCTAAGCTACAGTATGGTGCGAGCGAGGCCGAGGTGTCCCCTGTTACTGCGTTTCCTGTTGTCCTGCTTTAAAGATTAATCAGTGTTTAGAAACTCACATTAATACTTGAAGCATTAATGTTAGCAAACTGTTGTCTACATCTGTTGTAAAGCTATGGATTATAACGTTATACACTCTATAACGTTATACACTCTATAACATTGTCCACTTTAATAGGAAACAGGAACATCTCTACCTCTGTGCATTCATGCAGGTTTTTAATCAACCAATCATGTGGCAGTGGTGGTCAAGACCTTCAGTCGATGTCAACAGTAAACAGTGTTCCAGGGTTTGGGAACTTGTGCCCATGATAGCCTCAGGTCCCTGTTCTTTGCTGCCAGGAGTGGAACCTGACCTGGTGTTTTTAAGAATGGTATGGATCACAGCATGCTGTTGTCACCTTAATTCATAGCCCATAATCAGTTTTTATTAAAAATACCTGTTTTTCTTTGTTTAATTTATTAAACATTTTTTAAATGACCTTTTATCCACCCTGCTCACAACCACGTTCGGTTTACCTCTTTATTTTCATCTTGAGGTATCTTGGCTAATCATTTATTTATAGATTGTTTTCTGCAGCATTCAGTACATATTCCTACAGAATTGGTAAACAGTAAATTCTGAGCTGAGAGACGTTCACTTTGACAGTTTGACAGACACATTTATATGTAAAGAAAGATGTCATGTAGCATTGTGATTGAACACTTAAAACCATACTATGAAATAGTCTTTATGTACAATCAGTTATTTGTAGATTTGGAATAAATAAATGCAACTTCAGTTCCATACAGTGAAAGCAACGTTTTTGTTTGACACGTGATCACTAGAGATTACTGGATTGTCCACATTGTATACATTACAAATACATTACCTAAAAAAGCAATTCATCATTGCTTCATTTTGGACCCTGTCTGGTTACGCCACATTCCTGCTTGTCACGTTTCTAAAGTGTATAAAGATGCAGTGGTGTTAAGGGAGTGGTATTTAGACATACATACAATATTTAAATGCCTAAGACAATTATATAACAGGTTTTGAAACCAACACTTTGTCATGTCCCAAAATTCCCTTACCCCATGAATCTCGATCAAACACACCCTCTCATGACTTAGTAACTTAATAAAATAGCAACAAAAACAATAACAACAATAATAGCCAGTGTTTATTTAAATTGCTCTGAACTTGGTTTGTCTCAAAGTGTCATCAGCAGACTTGCATCAAGACACAGAACTACTGGCAGAGTTCATGACAGACCCACGATTGACAGGCCGCAACGATGACCAGTACCTAAGGACCTATGCACTCAGACTTCGCTATGCAACTGGCACATAGCTGCAGGCCCGTTTATGAGACGCGAGGGGTACCAGGGTTTCCAGACAAACCATTCGCAACCGACCCACCACTTTGGCTTGAATGCCAGACGACCATTGCAGGTGACTCCACTGACACCAAGACACAGCGTGAACGTTTGCTGTGGGCACAAGACCATGTGACCTGGACAATGCAGCTGTGGTCTACCGTCCTGTTCACTGATGAGTGTCGGGTAACCTTGCACAGAAATGATTGTCGTCAGCGTTGCTGGAGAAGGCAAGGTGAGCGATACGCTGAGGTCAACATGGTCCCCAGGGTTTGCTTTGGTGAAGGAGGTGCAACAGTCTGGGCAGGCATCACCAGTCAGCGCAATACAGATTTGATTATTGTACATGGCTCAGTCACTGCATGTTCTTACCTCAGAGACATTATACAGTATAACCCATCATCATCCCCCAATTCCGCCAGCACACCCCAAACTTTCTGTTCATGGATGATAATGCTCCACCACATCGTGGCAGAATTGTCACAGCTCGACTTCAGGAAGTTGGAGTGCCTCATATGGTATGGCCATCAATGTCCCCTGACCTGAACCCCATAGAGCATGTCTGGGACCAGTTGAAGCAGAGACTGGATGATCGTACCCCACCCCCACGTGACCTGGCAGAACTGCGTGTAGCACTTGTGGAAGAGTGGAACGCATTGCCTCAGAACAACATCATGAGGCTAGTGAGGAGCATGAGACGTCGCTGTCAAGCTGTTATTGCATCAAATGATGAAATCACCAGCTAGTGACATTGTCAATTTTTGTTATGTGGGGCTATCCCTGTTATGGTCTAAATTTTTGGGGTAATAAATATTAAACTAATGAAAATTGTGTTTATACATTATTAGTAATATCAAAGGGAACCTTTACTTATTTCATTCAAATTCAGAGCAAATAGTAGTGTAGAGTAGTGTATGTATGTATGTATGTGTGTGTGTGTGTGTGTGTGTGTATAGAAAAATAAAAAATCGTAAATTGTATTTCTGTAAATACAAGTACTGTATTGTTTTCCTTTTTTTCAATAAAAATATTTGCAAAAAAAAAGATCCTTTTGGCACGCAGAACATGCGGTGGGCGTGGCTATATGAATCACTCAACAGAGCCAATCAAAGTCATATTTAACTATGTATAGACAGAGTGTATGGAAGAAACAGGAATGAAAGTGCAACAAAGCTTGTTTTACCCCAAGAAAAGGAAAGGAGCCTATGAAAACTGAATCTGCAAAGATGAATGGACAGATCAATATATGTTTATTTTTCCTGCAGAAGTTTAAAATCAGTTTGTCTGATATGTTCTGAAATAATGGCGACAATAAAAAGCAGGAGTATGAAACGAATATGGACGCAGCAGTCCAAGCAGTCCTGGTGTAACAAAGCAAGAAGAATCCTTTCACATGCAAAGTTTAAACTGTCCACGTGTTTAACGTAGTTACTGAAAATTTACAATAATACCAAAAAATAAAATAAATGTATGCCTCTCTTCTGAGAAGAATGAGGCGACTACTGACATCTTTAGAGAAAACAATATACATTATTGTAAAAACAATATTAATATTAATACAAAACATGGCTCAATACAAAACATTGCTGCCATAATTCAACTCCATTAAAAAAAAAAAGGGCATGGATAACACTTGTTGAAATGTGTATACATTTTTGGGCGCATCTGTATTATTGAAATGCTATAGAAATTTGCTTATTTTTTATATACTGTACTTACAACAAATGCACAAACAGGGAATTTGAAGAATTTTTTTGGACCAGACCTTATGCCATTTTAGCACAGTACCTATGGTGTGAACAAGGGGAAGGCTTTTTTTACGTTCTAAGTGTGTTTGGTGTAAAAATCAGTGCCTTGGTTGACCAGGCTGATGGGTTGCAGGCGGGTGTTGGGGGCGGAGTCATGTGTTGGGGGCGGAGTCAGGTTTCTGCTAGCTGTTGCAGGAACAACATCATGGACATTGGAGGCTCGCGGTACTTACGCGTAGTGATCGGAGTGGGAGAGTCACATGAGCTTAAATCCGCATTAAGGACTTGAAGACGTAGATGAAAATATTTATAAAAGCATTGTTGCATAGTGGTCTTTTCTCCCCTGTGGCGTCGTTGTGAGCCGGAGCAGCGATGAGGGGATGCGGTTCGGGCTACAGGCGGAGACAGATGAGCGGGCGGCTAAACAGGGTTAGCTTCATTAGCTAGATGCCTTTACAGCATTGAGTGCAGCTCGCATTTATTATGTTCCTATCGAGATTTTTTGTTCGGGTCAAATGTTCACGAGGCGTTTAGATTATTTGGTTTGTTCCTTTCGGTTTTGTGGGTTCAGAGAGAGAACGTTCATATTGCTGATCTTCACGGTATCAGGGGCGGCCTGTTCCACGCACACAGCCCGATAACACACTCCCAGCTGCGTGTGTATGTATGTGTGTGTGTCTGTGTGTATTTATTTATACACACCGCTTTTATTCCATCGGGCAGCACCGTGGCTGGGGCTTTAATCATGAGGGATGTAATAAGATATGGTGTGTGAATTGTCATCTTCTGACCGTGTCAGTAAATTATATCAGACATAACGTGTGTAGGAAAAAGTCCCTCAATGTCCGAGTACTGTGAGTAAAATACGGCTGCCGGTGAGGAAGCACGCGCGCCTGCTGTTCAATGCTAAACGCTAATATCAGCAAGCTACTCTAGCTAGCTAATGCTTAGCTGGCTGGACAAAAAAAAACACGTCTTGCACTCTGGAAACCTTTTTGGATCTTGGATGGGAGAGAGGATCAGGATCCTGACGGTATGTGGACACGACGTTAAACCAGTTTAGAGTTACCTCATTCGGTCAGGTGTGACAGCTCGCGCTAGCTCAGTCTAACCGTTTCTGTAACGCCTACAACAAGCGGGCGCGCGCGCTGCTGCTAGGCTACTGGGAGCTAGCCGAGCATTTTATTGGGGATTGTTTTTTTGGGGATTGACTCGAAACTTTTGTTGTAATTTTTCTAAATGGTGTGTGTGTGTTTTTTTTTTTAAATAAAGCCGTAATGAGATTTGTATTTTTTTGTTTTGTAAATGAAATTGCTAGACTTGTTTGGTATAACATTAGCTTGCTAACTTTACAACGCTTAGCATTTCATGTAGCTATGTGATTTCATGACGGCTGTCAGGTACGTAGTTCAGGTTATATTTTGTTCTAAGTAAATGTGTTTCCATCCTAGCATGCCAATTTTTCCTGGTTAATGTTTCCCTTGAATTTCGGTTTAGAGTTACACAGCAATATTTATTTTAGGTAAACCTTCATAAGAGCCTGGAATTGCCATGGAAACTAACACTGCTGGCTGTTCAGCCTCCTCAAGTCTATCACACTTACCATGACTTAAAGTATATTTTCCTTTTTTTCAGATCAGAGTGAGTTTACTACTTTGATGGACACGGTCTACTTTACGCACAGGATGTACATACCACGTTGGCAGTTTTGCACTTGTTTGCTGCAATGAGATAATAGAAGTGGTCTACATGAGAGAACTGTGACATTTGCCTCTCTATATCCCCTGTTTGATATTTGAACATCAGAATATGACCACGCAAGCTCTTTTGCCACTCTCGGGGCGCAGGATACCCACTCTGTCTCCAGGTGCATCATCTTTCCCCCACCACAGGGCAACCTTGCGGCTCTCAGAGAAGTTTATCCTTCTCCTCATCCTCAGTGCCTTCATCACCCTTTGCTTTGGGGCGTTCTTCTTTCTTCCGGACAGTTCCAAGCCCATGCGCATTGACTTTGTGGATGTTTTGATACCACACATTGAACAAGGAAAGGAAGGACGTCATAACAGTGGGCAGGTCATACATGGCCAAGGAGTCCACGATGAGCATCGACACAGGTGAGCGAGAAGTTTTGTATTTTTTTATGATTTTGAATTTGTTAAGACGTTGAGGAATTTTCTTTTCCCATTGTTAGATTGCAGGACTTTTTACACGTTGTTTAGTTCTAGACACATAGGAACATGAGGCACACATGGGCATGAGCAAGCAGACCTGTCTGACAAAAAAAATATCTTTGGCTTAACACAGGTGCGCCTCATTCGAGGACTAGCATCTCTGAGCTTGCTGATAAATCTAACCAGTTTTTATGGTGCGATTCGAGACTTCCCCCACTATTGTCTCTAATTTCCTGCATGCTGAATTTTCTTCACTTGGGCCTGTTTGTCTTTCCACATTCCAACAAACAAGTTGTTTACGTTGAGCAGACCTGTGTAAGTAGGTAAAATATAGGTGCTTGTACTACTATATATAATGTATGTGTATGTATTTGTTTTACAAAGCCTTTTTTAGCCCAGACCTATAACCTTTTTCATTATTAGTTTATGATTTCACATTATGCTGACAGTCGTTATTAATGCAACAAAAAAATTTTTTTTTAATGAAAACCTAATAATTAAAAAAAGTGTGCCTTGCTGAATAATGGTGGCTGAGAGAACATCTCTGAAGTCTCATCACAGTTGTATCAAGATTGACGTTACAAAGACAGTGTGTTTGTTATGTAAAGAGATGATGCACGGAAAGAAATGATAAATGAATGACAAATTCCTCTGTCCGTATTACATAAAACACATTGTTTGATTTGCTTTTCTTTTTTTGCGCAGCTGGTAATGGCTACAAATGCTAGCTCATCAAGAAAATTTATATTTCTATATTTATAACATTTGTACTATTAAACAAAAGATGATTTGGCTGTATGACACCATGTTCTTCGGCTAATCACGCAGATGACATAAGCAGAATGTCAGTTTTCTTTAATAATAATTTGAGATAGCTTATTGTCATGCAGTCTGGCCAATGTTTGTTGAGATTAACTCGCACAGTGTAAAAAATATTCACCTGGCATTAAAAAAAACATTACCATGCTGTGTTTTGACCAGTTAGAGCATTTTGCACAACCCACCTAACAGAAATTGAACTTGTCAGTGTAATGCAGGCTTTAATGATGCTTGTTCACATCAAAGATTTCATGATAATATTTAATATATCGCAAGTGCATTCATCAAAGGACAGGATGTGTGGCAGACCTAAATGAGGATGAGGGCTTTTATTCACAATGAAGGGGAAGCAGTGTACCTAGCAGGCTCAGGCCCAAAGGATTTTTTGCCAGCTGCAATCCGGACTATACAGGTGTACCTGACGTCGCAAAATCGATAATAGCACTTTAGGAACACAAACAGAATTTTTGAATGAGCCATTAATATGCTGAGGAACTTGCACTTTCCTAAAGCTTTTTTTTTTTTTTTTTTTTTTTTTGAGAACTTCTTTATGCATGCACACCTTATGCAAGTCTCTCATTAAACTAATGGAGAATCACTTCAGTCTGTCACCCTCTCAGGTCAGTAAGGTTTGAAAAAAGCTGAAACCAGGGTTTCATCATTTTAATCAGGGTTAGCAACCAGAACTTGTTCTGTTACGAGTGAAGAGCAGAGTTGGTCATCTCCACTGATGTTGTATTGCTTTATGTTCAGAAATATTTCTCTTTCTATTAGTTAATGCAGTTACTTTAGGAATATCTTTGTTTCTATAGAACAGTTTCACTTGACGAACTTGGTGAAATAACACGTTACTTTGTTGACATGATGTTTTCCTGTCTTTTGGTAATATTTAAACACCATGCACTTTACCCTGTTTAAATCTGTATTGTTTGATGTTCATGTCCAACCTAATTTGTGTCAAACATCATATGGTACCAGATGAAGTAGAACAAATGGTTTATAAGCTTCCGTCTTGTTAAATTGCTTGCAGTTGTGCTAGATCATTAGGAAGCAGTCTGCTGGTTTGCTCACACCACTGTGAGGCTACTTTAGTGTCTTTACTGTTGTGTAGTTACTCATCATGAATAATATATTCTGTTGCCTGGTCATCTGCTTTCGTTCATCACCCATGGCGAGATTAGCTCATCTTGGCCTGAGTTGTGGACATGAACACAAAGCACGTTGTCTGAAATTTTCTCCGAGCTGTGCCAGGGTCTTTGCCAGGCTACACACAGTAAGTCCAGGGTCTACCACTCTTCACTATATCAGACTAATTATTGTCTTGGAGATGGTTTGAAATAACGCATATGGCATTAAATACTGGATTGAAATATGGCATTAGATAGGTATCAACAATAACTGTCAGACATCTCAATATCAACTGTTCAAAAGAGATTAGTGCACATTTTTTTAAATACTTTACAATAGTATTACAATGTAGAAAGATTATTTTGTTTTTTAATACATTTTATTTTACTCGCCATAGTAGTTTTGTAATAGTGCACATATCTCTATAAATAAAAGAGAGGTTTTGTCTGAACATTGGTCAGAGCTCGCTCTTTCAATAATATATTTAAGTTTCATATATTGGAGGACCCAAAACCAGTTTTATAAAAATTAGTCTGTATGTCTGTCCCAAGGATCAGCAAAGTTTCAATAAAATTTGTCCAGCCAAATGTTATTGAAATTTTGCCGATCCTTAGGTATTTGACTGAAGTCAAACCTGCGTCATCAGTGAAATCAAAATGTTAAGTAGAATGTAATAACCGCAAGGTTTGACAACGTACTGTGAATGCATCAATCTGGGCGCATTTTAAAATTGACTGCTGGACAGAATGTAATTAAACTTTTGCAGTGCTTGGATATCTGCCTGAAGTTTAAACTGCCCCATAAGTTAACTCAGCATCTTGGATTAAAAGCGATTTTATTAACAGTTATGTGCTATATTTAATAATTGACATTAAAATAAGGTACAAATAAACTGCTTTGCTCAATTTAAACAAAAACCTGCAATAATAGAATATCTACTGAAAACTAAACTGAATATTTTCACTGGGATAATGTTTTCACCTAAAATAATAGCTCTGAAGTGGTGGTAAGTAAAGTGAATTTTAACCCTGTTTAAAAAAGAAAAAAAATAGAACATATGGGAAAACAAAAAAGAACAGAATAAAACGTGGCAAGGAATGATTGCATACGTTTATGTGAAAATATAATTATTGTTGAATCACATGTACATTTCAGTTGTTCCGGTTAAAGAATTAAAGTGCTTGCAGTTTCTCTGGAATCCAGACGAAGACGCGTACCTATCTGCTTCTCGTGTTCCTTCATAATGAAGCTTTTAAAAAGTGTGTGGACAGCAGAGTTTGTTTAAATTTACATTTCAACTGCCTCTTTAGGATTCTTTTTTTTTTTTTTTTTTTTTCTTTTACACACACAAGACGTCAAGTGTTTCAATTGTAGATAGCCAGGCTCAAAAGTACTGCATTACTTTTACAGCCCAGCATGACCTTCGCTTCAAAGTTACTTTCAATTTAAATGATATCATATTTAGAAAGCTCTCTGGCTAGTTTTTCTAAATGAATACTTGAGTCTTACTTTATGACTAAAAACGTATCACAACACGTTTAAACACTTACACTGCAATATGATCACTTGATATTTTTTAAAAAGTTTTTTTTGTTGTTTTCTTTATATTGTTTTTTTTCTCTTTTACACTCACTTACATTATAAACTCTTAGGATGGAAATGTACCTGCGTTCATGTAGACAGCCTTTTACATCATAAGCTTGTTTGTTCACGTACTTGCCTGTATACTAAACATGTTACCGAGTTAATTAGGCGGCAACTCTGGGTTCCAGTAAGTTTTGCATAACGTAAACAAACATAGCAACACTCGAAGCTTAGATTCCCTGTCGATCTTTAAGATGGTATTCAGTGTCTTATTTTCTGAGGATGCACGAAAACTGCGCACTAATAAAAACGCAGGATATGAGAGACCGCCATCATGCGTGCTTGTACAAACATAAGTTAAAAGTAAGTACAGTCGACCCCCTCGAAGTCGCGGTGGCTTCAGTTATTTGCAGATTTTCTTACAACCTAACTAATAATTGTTGTGGGACCCACACATATCCTCCGCGATCTAAAATTTTTCATGTGTTTTAACGCTAAACTTTTAGGAACCATATAATTCATTTATTTTGCAGCAAATATTTTAGCGTAAATTCAGCTAAATTTCCATGTAAAATTATAATACCGTATACATTTTTTTTGTACTGTTGAGAGAACACAAAGCAACCATAGAGGAAAACGGAGAGGAAAATTTTAGTACATATAGGGGTAACATCTGTATTTTACATTCTAGCACTGCGGGAGACACAGCAGTACAGTATATGGGTTTACCGTTCCTTAAAAAAAAAAAAAAAAAAAAAAGGGTAATGTATTAAGCTGAGTTTGAGTTTACCGATGTTTATTCTCCAAAAAAAAAAAAAACTCAAATACTTCAATGTATATTTACTGCGTAATCAGTAAGAACAGTTTGTATGGGGTTAATGCTGTAAATGATTTGTCTCAGTGAGTTTTTGCTAATATCCTGAAGTATATAACAGTATATAACACCTTCTAGCATTTTTGTAAAACAGGAGCATTTTAGTAAAAATTTACATGATCAGCTGGTCTGGGTTTATTGTTTTAAGAACTGTAGAATGTTTGTTTCTTTAATGAAGAAACAACCCCCCACACCAAAACCCACACACAATACTTTTATAACTGCTTCAACAGATATTTTTTTTATTGAGTGCCTCTTAAATACTTTAACACACCTGGAATTTAAGGGAGGGGTACATACTGTAGCTCTACTGATGTTACACAGTTTTGGCTATTGACCTGTTGGTAAAAATATCCTGCAGAACATAAACCTTACTCCTAGTCATCTCACTGAATAAGCATTATTTTTCTTATACATTAAGAGTGTTAAGTAAAAAGGTTATGGCAGTCAGTATAAGTTACTGTACATGTCTGATGCTTTGTGCATCTTGATCAGAGAGCCTTAAGAAGAACTCTGTATAACTGCATTTAAAGGTTTACCAAAGTGTATCCTCAAGCTAATTGGAGCAAAGCGTAAATCCACTGAGAATACAGTACTTGTACCACTAAACTATCCCTCACATCTGACAGAAACCTTACCGATGATCCTTGCAAATCAGTCAGAATGTCTAGTTGGTCCCCTGAGATGCTGCACTACTATGATGCAAAGGGAATGAAATGCTCAAAGTGCATTACTGTGTGCGGCTCAACAGTTCATCGTCTGGCATCGTCTGATTTCGTTGCTCTTTTGTTTATGGTGTTTTCTTTAGATGTAACCCAAAATTATAAATTAAGTCAGAGACAGCGGCAGTGAATAGGATTGACTGGTCAGGGTTTTTTTTTTTTTTTTTTTTTTAAGTAAGGGAGAGAGCTCCTGGGCTACAGATGGCTGTAATGGGATTCGAACTTGTTGTCTTGGGATGATGTTGCAGAAGTGTTGCACCACTTGAGCGCCCATGAGTGATTGTCACAGAATTAGTTACTGTATATCTGAGCCTCATCAGCTGTTCCTCGGCCATTGTCATTGACATGGTCATGTGCCAATCAATAAAAAAAAATTCTTTTTTTAATAACCTGACAAATCCTCCTAAAATTGTGTTAAACTGAAAGGGTCATACAAATGTTTCATGAAATGTTTTTATACAGTGACATCTTAACAATCCTTAAAATTGAATAAAAAAAACCAAACGCCTGGTTAAACTGAATTTCAGCAGTGCAGTGATTCTGTGTAAGCACGAGCCCACAGGCTGAGTGATGTAGCTAATCACAGCCATTCTCATATTCACTATTACTGCAGGATGGCTTGTGTAATGTTGCTTTTATGTTTCATAAACAAGTCATTAACACTGAGTAGGTGACCTTTAAGGCACAAAATTGACAATTATTCTGTTTATTTTTTCCCCTGTTGATCACATCAGCTAGCTCACTAATTAGCCCATTAGATTGATTTTGTATATTCTTGTTAAAGATGTTTTTGGTAAAATGTATGTCCCTTCTTTATTTTCATCTTCACCTGACAAGCTGTGTGATCATACTAAATATAATCACCCTTGTCGTGCCACTTGACAAATCAAATTAGTGGACCGCAACTAACTGGTGTGTAAGAATGTGCATGTTAGCAGTGTTCAGAGCGTTATGCACAAATAGTGAAGGCACTAAAAGAAGAAATGGCCGTTTTAATACCCTACTATTGCTATAATAGACATTGTGATTTGTACTCAGTACAACAGAGCATGTGAACAAAGCAAAGTACTGTGAGCATTTGTAATTTGATCAGAGAGAAGCATGTAATTAAGTTTTTATTGCACCTCTTTGCTCCAGGCACCTCAAATTTTCTGTTACTAAAAACATTAACATGAAGAAATATTTTACGATTTAGCATTTTAGTTAACAAACATACTGTTGAATGACAGGTGAGAGAGATGGCAGATTATTCCTAATATAAAAAAAAAAAAACAAGTAGGACAAAGATGGGCAGAGAATGGGAATTGTCTTAGGATAGAAGCTTCTTATTAATCTATTTGGACTTGTGCAGATTAGTCAATAGTCACGTTAATTTCTTGCTGTGAAGCCTTAAAGTATTAAAGGAAGGTTTGTTGAGGGGGTTAAAGTTCACACTGACAATTAAAGCTCTGCTTCACCTTAAGCTTAAATCAAAGTCATAAACCTGTACCTGTGATGGAGTGTCCCCAAGTTTATTAGTACTACCAAAGCAATTAGGAATGGTTAGGCACAAGTTTTATTATATTAGATAGCTGAATATCCCTACTGTTGTAGAGTTCAACCAGTTAAAATGTCCCTTGTGAAGCTTGTTGTATAATATCTATAACTTTGAAACCTGGCACCATGGGAATGAAAACTGCATAGTCTAAACTGCAGCCTGCAGAGATGCACAGTGGCTACTACTGTCTGTCAGGGAATGGCTGAAATTTCTCAGATCTGCTCCACATTGCTACCCTGATTACTGCTTCACTCGCCTGTACATCAGAAACGAAGGAACAGCGCTTTAGACAACGTTTTTAAAGCACAGGTACTTGGCACCATTTAAAAACACCAGTCATACAAAGCAAACAAGGGAGTTTGAAATGTTTTTCAGCAATGATTCCTGAACCTAAAATCAACAGCTCTTTTGCATGTGGTAAAGGCAAATGGGCTTGCATGTAAAGCCTTGGCCTGACTGCTCGCGTCATTAAAATACTTGTGGGTATGAGTAAACCTCAGTTTGTTTTAATGTTTGTGAGGTCCTAAAACAAACAAAAAAATACAAAGCAACTTGACTGTCATGGTCTGTAAAAATGGGTGGATGAATAGTAGGAGTAAAATAGCAGGCAAATGTCACAGGTTTGGTGTTTACCTCAGTTCTAGATCACGACTTATAGTATATGAACTAAGAAATGCACATAAAGGCACATGCACTGCCCAACTCTTAAAAAAAAAAAAAGTTTTGCTTTGATTACAGCATGTACAGTCGTGGGCAAAAGTTTTGAGAATGACACACATATTAGTTTTCACGAAGTTTGCTGCTAAACTGCTTTTAGATCTTTGTTTCAGTTGTTTTTGGGATGTATTAAAAATATAATTACACGCACTTCATACGTTTTAAAGGCTTTTATCGTCAATTACATGACATTTATGCAAAGAGTCAGTATTTGCAGTGTTGGCCCTTCTTTTTCAGGACCTCTGCAATTCGAATGGCCATGCTCTCAAACAACTTCTGGGCCAAATCCTGACTGATAGCAATCCATTCTTTCATAATCACTTCTTGGAGTTTGTCAGAATTAGTGGGTTTTTGTTTGTCTATCTGCCTCTTGAGGATTGACCACAAGTTCTCAATAGGATTAAGATCTGGGGAGTTTCCAGGCCATGGACCCAAAATTTCAACGGTTTGCTCCCCGAGCCACTTAGTTATCACTTTTGCCTTATGGCACGGTGCTCCATCGTGCTGGAAAATTGTTCCATTGTTCTTCACCAAACTGTTGTTGGATTGTTGGAAGAAGTTGCTGTTGGAGGGTGTTTTGGTACCATTCTTTATTCATGGCTGTGTTTTTGGGCAAAATTGTTCCTTCCTGAGCAAGCTCTGCACTGGTAGCACTTCGATCCCGCAGCTGGATCCTCTTTAGGAGACGATCCTGGCGCTTGCTGGACTTTCTTGGACGCCCTGAAGCCTTCTTAACAAGAATTAAACCTCTTTCCTTGAAGTTCTTGATGATCCTATAAATTGTTGATTTAGGTGCAATCTTAGTAGCCACAATATCCTTGCCTGTGAATCCATTTTTATGCAACGCAATGATGGCTGCACGCGTTTCTTTGCAGGTCACCATGGTTAAAAATGGACTCCTTTTAACATGTCAAGTCTGCCATTCTAACCCAATCAGCCTGACATAATGATCTCCAGCCTTGTGCTTATCAACATTCTCACCTGAGTTAACAAGACGATTACTAAAATGATCTCAGCAGGTCCTTTAATGACAGAAATTAAATGCAGTGGAAAGGTTTTTTTGGGATTAGGTTAATTTTCATGGCAAAGAAGGACTATGACTAATTCATCTGATCACTCTTCATAACATTCTGGAGTATATGAAAATAGCCATTATAAAAACTTAAGCAGCAACTTTTCCAATTTCCAATATTTATGTAATTCTCAAAACTTTTGGCCACAACTATATTTGTCATGGCATTGTTTCAATAAAATTGCAGCAGAGGCACACGGTTTATTTCTATTCAGAGTCACATTAATTTCTCTTCAAGATTGATAATGATGGGAGAGTGGGACGACTATGTAAAACCTTCTCCAGCACTTAAAAATTTAAGCTTTTTTCTGACTGGGCTAACTGGTTTTCTTACGCCTACACAGCTGTTTAGTCCATTCAGTTCTCTTCAAAAGCACTTACTTTCACTATTAAATATAGTAACATAGTGAGTTCTTCTGGTGTTTTTCTATTTGATTTCACCAAATGTTTCCGTGATATCCGATTATGATCATAAAAAAGATTCTTCATTGAAGGTGATGGTCCATCAGTGTGCTATCAGGTTTTAATAATGTTTTTTACAGTTCTTAAACTAATTTTACTGCTCTGTGATCTCCCTAGTTGTTCTCTTTGCTTGATGCACGCTAATAATTTCTGAAACAGAGTAACATCTTCGCCACATCCACACGTCTTTTGACATGTTTGTTTAGAAATGTAAAGTTTTTTCCTCCCGCCTCTTTCTTAAATGAGAAAATGGGAATGAAATGCCACCTCACCCGAAATGTCAACTTGATGTTGTGTTCTTAACTGTGTGTTCTTTTCCAGTTTACAGAGTGACATCAAATCAGTGGCTACACACAGCATCAGAAATCAAGTAAAATTTATGTATACACAAGTAACAGCTTTATATTAACATAAACATAGACACATTTGTTGAATCTAAACACACTGTTCTGTTTTAAATCATTCATGTATCTCCACACTGACTACAAAATATATATTTTTTTATTATTATCATTTTTTTAATATATAAGAGAGATTAACTGGTTGATCGGCCAATGACCAAAATTGCCTGGTTTTCAGTTTGGTAGTCTGTGATTGTTGATCAGCCTAAGATATATGTACAGAATGCAGAAACTTCAAAGTGTCTCAACAGAAATGCACTGTCATGGCGTTACATTATCAAAACCGCACACGTCAAAAATTTCCGATCTGCCTTTTTCTTCACCAGTCTCAAAACACCTCTCACTGTTGAGTTTTGAGACATCTGAGGTTGTAAAATGTCGCAGTTTCTTTATAATCCTGCAGATGCCACACTCTGTACTAGGGATGGGAATTGCCTTCTGATACGAAATCACAATGTTTGGCTGCCGTTTCGATTAAAATTGCTTTTCAACCGATTATTATTTTTAAAAATAATTTTATTTATTTATTTATTTTTAACTTTTCCTTGATTTTTTTCCCCCCCAATTTAGTCGTATCCAAATTCCTCCCCATCATTAGGGGGCTCTCGCATGTTTCTTCCGAATCACGTGAGGCATCTTTTCGCACTGCTCACTCACACACCGTTGAGGGTGGTGTAACACACTCGGAGGACAGCGCTATTCGCTCCTTCTGTTTCCACTGAACTCACAGGCGCCCATGATTGGCTGTAGAGCCGTAATTAATGTAAAAGCACTAAGCGCCTCCTCATCCGTCCCCGCTGAAAGAGCTCGGCCAGTCAGCTTCCTTTAGGCCCTCAGCTGCAAATTACAGCATCATCAGGGGATCAAACCAGATTTTTCAGTTTAGAATAAGGATAATTCAATTAAATGTAGTCCACTCCTTATAAACTTTTATTTGAAGTTAGCATTGTTTAAATGCTGCGCTTGTTTTTTAAGTGATGAAACTATTATTACAAGGAATGGGTTACATTTACTCATTAAACTTTTTTAAAAGGGTAAAAACTTTTAACACTTGGCGGAAAAATGCCATATCGTATCGAGATATTTACAAAATCCTGATACTTAAAGAGTCACATTGAATCGGCACCTGTGTATCGTAATATTGTACTGGGAGGTGATGCTGATTCCGATCACTACTGACTTTATGGTCTTCTGTTTAAGAGCGAAAATATACATCACTTATTCGACATAATTCGGACCGGTGAATTAGAACGTAATGCTAAACTGTATTTTAAATGAACTTGTTTTATGTGAATTATGTACATAATTATGAATTATGTATGTATTAACTCCTATAACTCTGAAATGATATTTATACTTTTTGTACTTTTTTCCTTTTTTTTCCTGCCCTTTTTTTTTGTTTTGTTTTGTCTTTTGTTTTTTAAATCTAAGCACACCGTGTTTGGAAGCAGTACAGTCTGTGGGAGGCATTTTTAGGATAAGACGTCTGTGTATTCCTATGTACGCAGTGGTTCCCACAGGTCTGAAATATACTTATGTTGAAAACCAAAAATGAAGAACTAAACACTTGCTTTGGTGTACAGAGATGGCACTGTTTGTCAGAGCATGTAGTCCTTAAGGACCAAAACATATTTTTAGCCATTTGCATTTGCACATTGCCTTACTGTGTTTAAAGAATAACTAAAAACATGCTCTGGTCTTTAAGGGCTACATAATATCTGTCTCTTTGTCTTTGTCTTTCTTTTACTTATTTTTCTTGTTAAATAACACATTTACACAGTGTTGTTGTAAAGACATTAAAAACATTTTCATGTTATGTCAGGTTATTTATTTAGAAATGTAATGTGAATTTCAAAAAGTATTTTAGCAACTTTGACACGCAACTTGATTTAACAAACTCTTTTTTTATTTTATTTTTTACAAATGACAAAGTATAACGTAAATCAGGGTTAGTGTTGTTGAATTGTATTACAGGTGCTCCGAGTATGGCTTTCCAGTAAGATAGCATGTTTAGACATGTATGAGTATCAACCTTTCACAGAGACAAAACCATTCAATTAACTTATCCAAAGCATATCATAATGACTGTTTTGCATCAGAGGGTCAATCCAAACAAAGCTTCAAAGACTCGTGTAATTTAAACATCCAGAAAAGTCTTTAAAGGAAAGATGCATGTGAGGAGAGCTCAACTCTAAGTCTAAGAATAAAGCGTTGAGGTCCTCTGGTTTGATGTGTGAGTTTTGTTGGTTTTATTTTACCAAAGGGAGTAAAGTATTGTAAGCACGTCAGCACTTTACCACGGCACAAGAAGGGCAAGATTTCTTTGGAAATGTGGAGTTACTTAGTCATGGAGTATACAAAATGTAGTGTGTTTGTGTGGTTATGTATGTACAATGTATGTGTATGTATCAACTGTCATGTTCAAAAATTAGCATGCCTCTTTTAAATCTTTTTTATTTTTTTATTATTTTTTTTTATTATTATGTCTGATCTTAGCAGGTCTCAGTATTTGGCAAATACAACCACAGACGAACATCATATAACTTGGCATTATTTATTTAACAAAATTGAAGCCAAAAAAAAAAACAATGTGGGCAATACTAGTTCTCTCAAAATTAGTTTTTCTCAGGCTGCTGGAATAAACAGGTACAGGAGTGGTGTACTGAGTAAATCCCACAGATGACAACTGCCATAAAAAGTATAAGAAGGCCATACTGATGGTCACAAATGCTTTGCAGAGATACTTAGTTTCATACAGTGAGTGGGCTCTTCTTTAAAAAATTTTTTTTTTTATTTAAAAAAAAATAACCCACAAGGTTTAAAGCTCAAGCAGCGTGGTTTTGTGCAGCAATGCAGACCTATTTAAGTGTTAACGCGAAGGCCTTAGACATCACATTGTGCATTTGGGTTTTTTGATATGTAGAACCAAAGTTATTACTTTTAATACGTTTGACTTTCTAAAACATTTTACTCCTGTCGAAATATGTAAATGATGTCGAGAAAATGTTAAAATATTATCATTTTTATTATTATTTTTATTATTATTATTATTATTATTATTATTATTATTATCATCGTCATTAATTCATTAATTATTATTATTGTTATATATATATATATTTTTTTCTCAATTTTTCACAACAGTGCTTTAGTTCATTAAGGTTTGGGGAATTTGCTGATGCACAGCTGGACTTTGACTAGGCCATTCTAAAACCTTGATTTCTTTTGTTTTATAACCATTCTGTTATATATTTACTGGTGTGCTTCCAGTCATTGTCCTGTTAAATAACCCAATTTTGACCAAGCTTTAGCTGTCGGACCGATAGCCTCATATTTGCCTGTAGAATACTTTGGTCATGGTTGGCTCAGTTTCAGAAATCGCCACCATCCACTGTCGTGCTTTACGGTGGGTCTAAAGTGTTTATGCTGAAATGCGCTGGGCGTTAAAGCCAAACAACTCAACTTTGGTCTCATTTGTCCATACGACATTGTTCCACAAGTCATGTGGTTTGTTTGGCTGCAGTCTTGTGATCCTCAGTCATGCTTCTGTGTTTTTATTACATGGAACAAGTTTCCCTTTGCAACCCTACCATACAAACTGTACTTGTTCAGTTCTTCTAATTATGCTGTCATGGACTTTCATTTACTGTGCTCAGTAAGGTCTGTAGGGACTGAGATGCAAAAATTTTTTTTTTATTTTTTACACTTATCTGAGCACTGCATGGTCTGACCTTGAGGTGTGAATGTGCTGGGACGTTCACTCCTGGAAAGATTGACAACTGTCCTAAATGCTTACCACTTGTGTATAATCGTTCTCATTGTAGAACTTTAAACTCGACTTTGTTTGGACATGGTTTCATAACACCATCCAGATTGATGTGCTGCAACAGCTTCAAGACCGTTGCTTATGTCTTTTCTTCTTGAAATTGTGTTAACACACACCACTTAATGGTCCAGACCTGCAAACTGTCAGATAGTCATCTTTTATAGAGGTCTGCACAGCTGTCATGATCAATTAATCAAGGGCTGCACCTGGCTGCAATTTACATTCTTTTCAATCCTTTGGAAGCAATAAGGGGATACTTAAAATTTCCATTTTTTTTTCTTTTTGGCTTCGTTTTTGTTAAATCCACAATTTACAGTAAAAAAAAAATCGTTTGAGGTTGTATTGGCCTAATATCAAGACTTGCTATGATCAGAAGATTTGTATTTTTTTTTTTTTTGTTAGACACAAACACTCAATTAAAACCTTAGAACATAAAACTATGTTTACTGTGTGTGGGTACATACAAATGTAATCAGTAATGTAATAATTTATGTTGGCAGAACTATATATGTTTTTTTGCGCTTTATACTGAGGAACAGCTATTAAAGCTCTTCTTGTGGGCTACATTGATCGCTTTCCTATTAAAGACCCCTATCGGACCAAGACACAGAGCATGAATTAAACTTCATTTTGCTTAATTATATAATAAATATATATTTCTAAATTATATACATACAACAGACAATTAAGAGAAAATACAGTATGCTAATCTCTAGCTTCAACACATGGCAGAAAAGGTAATAAGAAACAGCTAGTTTCTTATGTCCTTTCCAAATGATGCATAAGGAGTCCAGATCTTAAACTATTGCAAAAGACTACAGCTATATCTGTCTGTTCGGTTTTTGCATGAAGGCTTGATTGCAAAAAAACATATTCAGGTGAGGGGCCAAAGAAGTTTTGTCATGAAAATTGAAGTAGGTTTTTCTCTCTTGTTTTTTAATTACCTTTGTGAGTGTAGAGTTAACACAGACGTGTGCGTGTGTGTTGTGTTGTGTTGATATTGCAGGTTATTTTGCATAACTTTATCATGATGCAGGAAACCATTTACATATTGAAATGGCAGTGTGCATTCTTGCATACACTTTAGAAATGTACATAGTGGATGACATTTGTATGTATTCATATGTCCTGCATTTCCAGTCACACTGAATGCTGGTTAATAACTTCTAATCCTGAAGTGTTCATTTGTAAATAGTTATTTAATTAGAATTAAAGAAAAAAAAAAACATTTGATGCATTTTTTTCCCCTGCTGCTTCTGGATAACTTTTAATGAATTTTTAACTGCGAAGCCTTTAAGTAGTCATCACTCTGCATATGCAAACGTTTCTTGTGCTCGCTCTTGCTTTCTGCACCACCTGCAATGGTAAAAGCAGATGTTCAGTCTTTTTGTCAATCAGAGCCCCAAACCAAATTACCCATATGAAGCAGGAAATTGTGTAGCATTTAGCCACTGATGTGACACAAATTCATCCTTACCAAAAGCTCTTCCTGGCTTAAAACTTATAATTTCCAGCTATCAAGGCTGTGCTAGGGTTTTGATGAAACACGACTTTTGTGCCTTTTGGCAGGATGGTTTTAATGGTTTGTGGGAATTTGGCAAAGCTGCCTTCAGGATGAAGTGTGTGCTTGACCCCTGGAAGGCATTGATCGCAGTTTTACGAAATCTCCGGACATTTTTGCGGTCATAAATATTAGTAAATACAAGTATTACGCTTGTTTGATTATGCGAACATAAAAATTTAAATAGGCAGGAGAGGACTGAGGGTAGAGATGACGTGGAACATCAGTAAAAGCGCCTTGAGTGTGCTGCTGCCTCTTACTTAAAGGCTTCTGTATCGTTTAATACCACAAGGCTTTTCACCCCCCCACAACCCCCCCCCCTCCTCCGAGCGCCCTCTGGTTTAGAGAGATTTAGTCAGGAACAAACAGCTGCATAGCACGCCCTCTAAAAGAGATAGCAAACACCTCCAGGGAATATGTAAGCGCTCTGAAAAAGAAGGAGGAGAAAAAGGCTTTATATGATCCTTATAATGGAAATTTAAGAGGTTGACCTGGATTATTGCCCTGCTTTCTTTCCAGCATTAGTCAGACAGATTTTATTACAAGGAATATAATTTGACTTGATAGTCAGTGTATAACTTGAAATCATCCTTTTGCCAGTTTAATAAGCTTTGGATAAGGGATGCATACTTCTTTTATTTTTAGTTATTGTGAAGTTTTTGTTACTCATCCGTACTGATGCTGAAACGAGCAATCTACACAGAGTTAGGCAAACAGTATCATGTGCATGGATGATGTTATTTGACTTTGTTTTTGTTTGCCCAGTTTACATAATGGCCATGAAAACACAACCCTGCATGTTCATACACATGGATTTTTCAGGTTTGTACTGCATAAGAGCACTTATTTTCCCTACATTTGTTTGTAATTGCAAAATTTGGCCAAACGTTTGTTAACGTTTCTTTGATTACAACACTCATTTCGTTCTTCTTTAAAGTGTTCCACAAATTTGTAAGCACACAATTATAAAGAATGGCTAGAGTTGCTGTACCTTTACATTATACCCTCACTGGATTTAACCCAAACCTATTCTAGGATGACGGTGCACCTGTGCACAAAGCAAGGCCTATTTTGGAGTGGAAGATCTCAAGTGGCATCCACTGACAGACCTCAAACTCTCGCCACTGAATCGGCATAACTCCTCATAGCCCCGCTCCAGAATCTAGTGGAAAGCTTTCGTAGAAATTGGAGGTTTTTATAACAGAAAAAGCATACATCTCAAATGTAAGTCGCTCTGGATAAGAGCGTCTGCCAAATGCCTAAATGTAAATGGGTTGTTCAAGAGGTACCTATGGTAGAATGGTAATGCAGCCACATATCGCCTGTTTTATATTGTGTAGTATTTGTGTATTTGTATTTGTGTAGTTTTTCTCACCTACATGGTTGGGCTGCTTGATTTAAATGGGGAAAAAAAAATCACTATCTTGATTGCTGCGTAAACACAATTTCATTTCTAAATGATTTACGGTTTATTTTTCCTCCATTCAGATCACGCTGCATTCACGTCTCACTCATTTACTGGACAACAAACCCAGATGCTATCAGACACACTCATTGGTCACGCTCGCGCAGTGTAAAACAAAACACTATTAATTCACCAAACAGGCCAGAGATTAGATAATGATTCAGTCATACAGTTGACGTCTCTTATCTTGCTTCCTCAATTACGGACTTCTGCTTCCACTCATGTGACGTGTAATAGGATGCAGACCTGAAAAGGCTGGTCAGTTTGCTCGGTGGAGTTGGAGCAGTATGCTGTTTATTTTCATGCAAAAAACCTGTCCCCTCTCTCTCCCTTTCTCTCTCCTCCACACTCAATGCCATAATCTGATGGTTGCTCAATTCCAACCAATCAAGGACTAGAGGGGGGACAATACCAGCCAATCAGAAGCTGCAAGGTGGAACATCCTGACGCTTGTTTCTGATTCCCTTAATGCTCATGGGTGAAATGATTACATTTTCTTCTGATACATTTAGCATCTAGTACATACTATATCGCTGTATAAATTTATATACCTGCTAGCTCAACAGATGTTTGACCTTTACCACAATATTTTGATTTATTTCATATTTCTATTAATCTTCTATTTTCAGAGATCCAATCTACTAGCCCCTCCCTCAATTTACCAATATGTGAAGAGTAAGGCGAGGTAAAAACATTAAGAACTAAACACTCTTTGGTGTACTAAGAAGACCAGTGTAGCCCAAAAAAAACAGAGCATTTTTAGCTGTTTTTTTTTTTTTTTTAGATGTTCAGGATTGTGCAGTAAAGAATGACGTATACTTTTTTTCTGCACAACCTAGGCAATATGATGAACTGAACATGGGCAAAGATCATTGTCTGAACCTTCGCCCTGATCATACAGCAGCTACGAACTTGTGAGGATGAGGGCAACTATGCACTTTCTTTGAGACATGTGAAGCAGGGAAACTCTCAGACCATCTTCGGTCGTCTCACCAACACCCCCAACGTTTACTTATATTTTTGAAAACCATGACTGTCCCTGACAGCAAAAATGTATTTCTCCTGCGTTTTCTTTCCACTGTGAAAGCCAGGAAACTAGACTTGAAGCGTGATCATGGAGTTGAGTAATGGAGCTGGCTAAAACAGTGTGTGTCTCATGAAGCAAACAGGAAAAATATATTCTCAAGATTTAAAGGATGCACTCTGTACACGCTCCTCTTAGACACACGTGCCTCTGATCTCCTTTGATAGCAGATAGAACGACATGTAAAGCAAACCATGCATTCTCTTAGTTTCCTCTTTTCATTTCGTACAAGTATTCATACTAGTTTGAGGTTTTGGGATTTTGTTAATTATTTTAAGCTAAGCTTATGAAGGTTATAATTTTGTGTGATGTACAGTGCTGTGCAAAAGCCTTGGGCTCCCCCTTATTTCTTCATATTTTGCTTCCAAAGAGGTTCCTAAATAAAGGCTCTCGTTTTCAGTCCAGTCCCTGTACCTGACCATTTTCAGAGGAATTTTTTTTTTTTTGAGGGGTTGGAACAGACGAGAAGGAAAATGGGGTTGCTGTTTAGGTTGTTTCATAAACAGAATTTTTAAAATTGTATCTTTAGGCATTTTGCAGGCTGTCACAGTAAAACATTTGTTTCAAATTCTTTAATCCACATAATTTGTTTTTATTTAATTTGAAGAAATAAGGCAGACTCAAGACTTTTGCACTATACTGTATAATTGCTAATTAAGCTGGAACTGCCATGTCTAGTTCAGGTCTTATTGTACGTCTATAAAGTGAATTGGATAAAAAAAAAATATATATATATAAGAGTTTGCTAATTTAGTCATGACACTTGCATGAAGTGGGCCTGCAGAACAAAGAAGAAAACTGGCAGGAATAATACAGGGCACAAATTTAGGCAATCCAGGAGCGCAGTAGTGCAGGCTAAAACGGATTTATAGCTGAATATATTACCATGTGACATGAGTACACATTAGGCTCGGACACTCCAGTGTAATGTTGGTTGTTATTGGTGTTTACCATCATCAATGGAGACCTTTTAGCCTTATAAAGTCTTTTACTGGAACCATTAGAGTCTGAAAACATCTACTGCAACCTAACTGCATTATTGACTGTAGTTTTCAGCCAAACCATTTAGCCTCAGTACCTCTGTCCTCAATTTAGGATTCACATTAGCAACAAGATGTAATTAGAGGTTTGACACTACTAAAATTGCTCCTGTTCTCCTTATGCTAAACATTTGTGTAAAAGCAAGTATTTAAACCGCATTGCTAGAAGCTGAGGAGTTACTGACTTTTTTAAAATGCATGTTTATGTATTTGAAGTTTCCACAAAAGGGACACTAGAGACCATACCAGCTTTTTAAAGCAATACATTTTAAAGCACGTTCGAGGCATGAGGGGATGTTAGAAGTGCCGATGGTGTGATATTGCCTAATTAACTACTATGCTATGGAGTTCCACAAGCTTTGTTTATTAATAACAGGTTATGGTTTCTTTGTTTATTCAACCTGATATTTTGCTCGGCCAGCACATATTCTTCTTCAACCGGCAGAACTAATTAACCACTACTTGCAAAGGTGCCATCGACAGTTAATGTAATTAATGTGGTAAAAGTGGTTTTAAATTCTTACCAGTACTATGTAGCCAAAAGGTGAGGAGAATAAACCATGGAGGTGGCAGACAGACCTGTAAATCTCACAAGTTTCTCTTTATATTTCCACTTATTCCGCCTTATAATTTCAGCCCTATTATTTTTCATTCTGGGATTATATCCCAAATGGCGTTAATTGGAAAGCTATTGCGCTAGGCTGTAGAATTCATAATCACACACACAAACACGCACACCCTTTGATTAGGAGTTACAGATGGAGTTGGGATTCAGTCTTGTTAGGCGCTAGTTAGCTTTTTAGTTCAGCTTATGCGTAAATAAAAGAACTGCTCTTTCTATTCTCAGTACTGCGTTCCTTACAGACCTACTTTTCACCCATGCTGCGACCGACAGTTAGTGTAATTAATAAGTGTAGAACACCTGGGACGCAGAGTGATGCATAAAATTAGATGTCCCAGTAGTGCTGTGCACCACCACCAAAATGCTCCTGGAAATCCTCTTGTACAATCTTTTTACTTACCACCTATTGTATAAAATCTGGATTTTTTTTATTTAATTTTTTTTTTTTTTTATTTGTTAACATTTTTTCTAAGTGTATGCTGCTTGCCAGTGATATTTTTATGTTAATTAATTGTTGTCTGTAGATTCATAATTTTTGTGCTGTGGAACAAAACCATGAGTCCAGGACTTCTGTTTCACCGTCAGCTATGATTCACGCAATCATGCATTTAGTTTACTGCCTCCCTTCGCTACATCAAAACAAAAACGTAGTCTTGGAGAGTGCTGCAATGGCAGCTGGACACTCATAGATTTGGTGTTAATTAAGATCAAAATGTTTTTGTTCCTTTCATGTAGTGCTTTTTAACAAAAAATGTTGCAAATCAGCTTTACAGAATAAAAAAAATATATGAAAAGGAGTGTGAGGAAATAATAAAACAATTATCAGTTTGTCCCCGATGAGCGACGACGGCAAGGAAAAACTCCCTAAGATAACAATAGGAAGAAACTTTGAGAGGATTCAGACTCAACACTCAAAAAATAAAGATATGCTTCTCGTTATCAGATAGCAGGAATTGTTTTGCAGTCATACTGCGTGTTTGGAGACTGGAAGTTAAAAACAACAGGAAAGTTGTTTAGGTTAGTATGACCTCCACTTTGATTATTGAAAGCTCGGGTACAAAATTGGGATTTTCAGCCCTGAACTGTTAGGAGACTGCAGGTGAATGGTGATTATTGGATGTGTGTTTGATCAGTACATTATGCTGCTTTTCATTCCTGCAGTGCATTAGAGTCAGCCAACTACCTGGTATGTATGAAGTGTTTTCGTGGACGCAGAAATCTTCACTGTTTAAGTGGTCACATCCTGCAGTATCTGATGTACTGACAGCTCCAGGGTTTCCAGCTTGATACTGAGCTCAGGTTACTCTCTGTGCACTGTTTTGCATTTCCTGCCTTTTCTTTTCCTGTCTCACACCCGTTTTTGTTGGTAGGCGCTCCCGATCGCTAAAGTTTTATTGCTGGAATCTGGGGCACGTTGGTTTAAGCTAAAAACCTGCAGTCACGTTGGCAACTTGTGGATAAGATTGATAACCCTGATGTAGGCCATCGGTACATTCACATGTAAATAAGACTTAAGATTCAAAGGTCATATTTCTTCAGCTACAGCATTAGCCTGGTCAGAAATTATTCTGGGTGTAGACAGCCTTGGCCTCTAACTTATAGTGCATAGTTTACCAATGATGTACTGACTCTGGCTTATTATTGACAAGATGTCTATTCTTAGTCTTTCACCTGCCTTGTGCTGACTGCTAGCATGAGGCAATGCAAGAAATAAGCAAAGTGTACATACATGCCATTGTATGCTGCAACTCTGTTCTTCTTAGATATATTTACTCGTCCTTTCTTGTATTTGTTTCTGTTGTGCCTAATTAGCTTGAACGCTGCCCTTACAGGTCAGTGTCTCACTGTGAAGAACGTATGTGTTTATGGGGTTTTATTAAGGGTCTTGGTTAAAATTCAGTCAAGAATACATATTTCTTGTCCGCAAACCTCTTTATCAAGTTTGCGGACGACACGACTGTGGTGGGTCTCATTAGCAACAATGATGAGACTAACTACAGGAGTGAGGTGAGCTGCCTGACCGGGTGGTGCACAGACATCAATCTCTCCCTGAACGTAGAAAAGAGAAAAAGGAGATTGTGGTCAATTACAGGAGAACATACACCCAACACTCTCCGCTGTCCATCAATGGTGCGATCGTAGAGAGGGTAAGGAGCACCAAGTTCCTGGGTGTGCACATTACGGAAGATCTCTCCTGGTCCACCAACACTGCAGCACTAGGCAAGAAAACACAACAGCGTCTCTACTTTCTCCGAAAGCTGAGAAGAACCGGAGCCCCGACACCCATCATGCGCACCTTCTACAGAGGCACCATTGAGAGCATCCTGACCAGCTGCATCACTGTGTGGTTCGGCGCCTGCAATGCGTCCTGCCGGAAAACATTCCAGCGCATAGTAAGAGCAGCTGAGAAGATCGTTGGTGTCTCTCTCCCCTCCCTCCTGGACATTTACAGCACATGCCTCACATGAAAAGCTCTTAACATCGCCCGTGACCCTACCCACCCGACTCAGAGCGTTTTTAGTCTGCTACTATCAGGGAGGAGACTAAGGAGTCTCCAAGCCAGGACAAGCAGACTGAAGGACAGCTTCATCCATCAGGCGATCAGGAAGCTCAACTCCCTTCCAGCTCTGCCTTCCCTGTGCTCTTCGGCCTCACCCACCGTCATACTCTGACTCCTTCATTTCACACACACGGACACACTCATACAGACGCACAAAACTCACACACACTTACACATACACTCAATCACACTCTTGCACCTGTCACTTTGTGCTTCATGCACCATTGGTACTTTAACTACCTCAACCCAGGAAATAACATAAAAAATGTACATACCTTGTTCATAATGTATTTATACCCCATTTTGTTTACTGGTTTATATTGCTCATTATAATGTCACTTGTCACTTTAATCAACTAAAATAACCACACTTGCACTATTCCTATCGCACTGTTCCGTTTCTCTCCATATCTGCCTTCTGTGTTGTTAACTGTCCCTTTTTGCAGGACAGTAACTAAATTACCTCACCTCTGTTGTTTTTCTAAGTTTGTGTTATTTAAGGTGTTTTTGTTTTTTTGTTTTTTTTTCTTTCCCCCTTCAGTGTTATTTGTATCGAGGATGAGAGAAACGTATATGTATGCACTGTACATGTAGCAAAATTGACAATAAAGTTGACTTTGACTTAACTTTGACTTTCATGTTT
This sequence comes from Clarias gariepinus, assembly GCF_024256425.1. NCBI lineage: Eukaryota > Metazoa > Chordata > Actinopteri > Siluriformes > Clariidae > Clarias > Clarias gariepinus. The sequence goes on from NC_071104.1 coordinate 17,502,029, forward strand.
TCGCTGTGTTTTGGAGATGCTTTAATAAGATAAATATGGGGCCAGGGGTAGCTCAGTGGTTAAGGAATTGGACTACGGCTCGGAAGATCCCACTGTTGCCACTGTTGGGCTCTTGAGCAAGGCCCTTAACCGAACAGTACTCAGAAGTATAATGAGGTAAAAAAATGTAAGTCGCTCTGAATAAGAGCGTCTGCCAAATGCCTAAATGTAAATAAAGATGTAACCCCAGTAAACATCAGTAATTTATTTTTGTTTATTGAACGTCATATTACAGCATTCTTTTGTGATAACATCACATTTTAAGTGAAAATTTACACAATTTCATCCTTTACTAATCACTGTGGCCTGCTGTGCTCATGCCCTTATAGGGAAGAGGAGGAGAGCCTTCGCAGGAAAATCCGGGCAGATCACGAACGCGCACTGCAGGAGGCCAAGGAGAAACTGCGCAAGTCCAAAGATGAGCTGAAGGCAGAGATCCAAACAGAAAAGACTAAAGTAGTAAAGGACCTGAAAAAGAAGGATGGACCAAAGCCCCTACCCCCAGTGCCCATGCCCAAGCTGGTGGGCATCAATGATGGAGACCCTGGAGACCCTGATGTTAAACAGAAACGGGACAAGATCAGAGAGGTGAGAGCACAAGCTAGGTGATTCTAACGTGTGGTGGAAATCTTGAATAAAAAACTATAGACAAATCATTCATACACTGGGTACGAGCAAAGTAACAAGATGCTGATTTACCTTATCTGACCCAGACGAGATGTCTTCTCCTTATCCTTCATTTAGTAGCAAATACAATCGTTTTCTATTCTATTCTATCATCTGCCATGTTTTTCTACAATCCAACAGGAAAGTTTTAAAGCCTCTACAGTCTACATGTAACAGTTAATAGTGATCAAAATAGTGATTAATACATAATTAAAATGTGATTTTTGCTATTATTTTTTCCCCCTATTACAGTTTTCTTCTTGTTATGCTCAGAAAGTCAGAACTTGGAGTAACATTGTTCCACAAGCCAAACTGTTGTGGTGAAACATCTAAACTTGCAAGCACAGTTTTTACACAGGCATTTAGAAAGGTAAACCACAGAAGTGGACAGTCTTTATTATGGCTTCGAGACATGTCGAGTCATCCGAGTCGTAAAGAGACTGAATTTATAGAGACATGGACGTGAGGTTCCTAAAAAAAAAACATCTGTCTAAACAGCTTCACCCCACTGATGCGCCACATACAGGTGCAGAAGCGGGAAAAGTCCATAGATTTATAATGATTTCAGTTTCAGTTTTGTGTAGGTCACAGAAGGGACATCGGTCATTCACCATGGGATGTTGATCCACTCAGTGATGCACAAACACAAACACACATACACAGAAATGAAAAAAAAAAAAAACAGAAGTGTCCTGGAGGTCACGGTCCATCTTGCCCTGTTTCAGTGGAAGCCTCGCAGCAGGGCCATCTGCTGCTCACAAGGGGACCTTAACTATCCTTATTGTTTGTGTGTCGTAGACATCAACATGTCACGATCCCAAAGCAGGTGCAGGAGGAAAACACTTAGACACATAAAATGCACAGTGTGTATACAGTTTTGCTTAAAGGTTTGCCCTAAAGAATTTTTTAAACGTTGCCATTTATTTGGAAAATATGGCTGATAATGCTATAAAAAAATTCTTATTTAAAGATGGTGGTCATGTGAAGTCATTAATCATCACACAGATGTTTGACTCCTTTTTAAAATCTAATTGATAACCGAACTCACCCAAACAACCCTGATCAAAAGTTTACATACCCGTTGAATGTTTGGCTAATTATAAACACGCAGTGTGACACACACAGGTTTAAATGGCGCTTAGAGGGACGTTTCCCACACAAATGGCCAATTGTAATTAGTGTCTGTGCAAAAATAGTCAGTGAGTTTCTTAACTTATAAGGTGATCTGCTGACTTGGCTGGATACTGCACAGTGGGAAAGACCTGCCAATGGACCGGCGTAAGAAAGGTAGTTGAACTTCATAAAATAGGAAAAGGATATAAAAATATAAGACTTGAAAATGCCAGTAAAATCAGTACTGTTCAGCCTCTAATAAATAAGTGGTTCTGTTGGTACTAAGCCACGGTCAGATAGACAAAGAAAGATTTCACCCACTACTGCCAGAAGAATTGTTTGGGCCGTAAAAAGAAAAAAACACAAAAAACTTTGAGACAGAAATAGACTGCTCTGGGAGAGGTGGAAAGTGTTGATGTTTTAAAGAGCACGATAAGGAGAAACTCGAACATAAATGACCTACATGTTCGGTTTGCTAGAAGAAAGCCGTTACTGCACCCGTGACACAAAAAGGCCAATTTGCAGTACTCCAGACAGCACCTAGACAAGCCTCACAGCTTTTGGAGCTGAGTAATTTGGAGTGATGAGACCAAAATTGAACTTTGTTTGGAGAGGCATCAACAAGGCCTACCATGAAAAGTACACCATCCCCACTGTAAAGTATGGCGGTGGGTCTCTTATGGTTTGAGCCTGTGTGAGCTCCAGTGGCACTGGGAAGTCAGTATAAATTGATGGCAAGACGAATGCAGCTTGTTATCAGAAAATACTGGCAGACAATTTGCATTCTACAGCACAAAAGCTGCTCATGGGACGCTCTTAGATGTCCCAACATGATGATGATCCAAAGCACAAGGCCAGTTGTGGCCCTCCAGTGGCTACAGCAGAAAGAAGTGAAGGTTCTGGAGTGGCCATCAGAGTCTCCTGACCTCAATATCATTAAGCCACTTTGGGGAGATCTTAAACGTGCAGTTTATGCAAGACCACCAAAAAATTTACATAAGGTGGAGGCATTTTGCTAAGAAGAACTGGCCGCTATACCATCTGAAAGAATTAAGGATGTCATGCGCAGTTATTACAAAAGACTTCATGCCATCATGCTTATAAAGCTAAACTGGGGCAATACACAATATTAAGAACTAAAGTTATGCAAACTTTCTTTGTCATATTTTGTTTGAGGATTGTCCCATTATGTTATACCTTACAAATTAACTTTCCTGTAAGAAAAAAAATATTAATTTTTTTTTTTTTTAATAGTACACATCTTGCCAGTTCTCCCAAGGTATGCAAACTTTTTAGCACAACTGTATGTCTTCAAAAAAGAAATGGTTAGAACTTGTATTCAACTGACAGTATGCAAAGTTTTTTTTTTTTTTTTTTTTTTTTTTTTTTTTTAAACCCTGCCTTTTGTAAACATGCAGATGGGTCTTGCACATAAAACAAAACCATAAGCATAAACATGAAGTGAAATATTTACTGTTTATTTTTGTTGTCCTTTTTCTGTTTATGTACTGACTGTAGCTTAAACAGCCATTTAGATTTTTCCACTATTTATATATAATTACAATAGAGTGGAGGAATTGTGGCCCACTCCTTCTTGGGAACTGCTTCAGCTCAGTGACTTCTGTAGGCGTCCAAAAATGAACTGCATGCTTAAGGTCTTTTCATAACATTTCAGTAGGATTCATGCCTAGATTTGACTACCTCATTTCTGAAGTTTAAATTTCTTATTTTTAACCTTGCTTGTGTCATGTCTGGACCATTTTACCTTTTCACACCTGAAGTTAAATTAGTAGACTGCATACTATAGACCTTAAAAAGTATCAAAGGTTTCTGTCAGTTTTCCAGCCAGACTGTCTAGATGCAGCAACAATCTACTATAGAATAAACACTTTCATGACACTGTACAACACAGTTCATCCAAAAACAGACTTAAGCACAGAAAGTTCCTGCATTCTACCTGTGGCATGTTTATTAATCACAAATGTAAAATCATGCACACAAGACTTCAAGTACATCAACGCCACCCACCAAGATGCCACCTCCAGAAGGGTCAAATCATTGGCCTGCTTCACGTACTGAAAACAATAAGAGATTCAAAATTACTTACCTTAAACGGTTATTAAAGTTTAATAGTAAGAGGAAGAACATTTCAACATGGGAACTCTTAGGATTATGACTGAAGAGCTGTGTCCATAAGAAAAGAACTTGTTAGTGAGACGACAACTGAATAAAGAACTTTTCCCCAAGAAAAAACTTTTTCTCGATAATAAAGATTAAACTTTTGGATTAATGGAAAACAGTCACGCGGTCTGATGAGTCCAGATTCCAGATCAATAGACGTGTCCGGGTCTGAAGGGAAGCGAATGAAACGATGATCAGGTAGTGTTATGATTTGAGGTTGCTTCAGTTGCTCAGGTCTAGGCCCAGCAATGTTTTGTGGTAACAAAATGAAGTCAGCTGATGACCTGAATGTACTGAATGACCAGGTTATCAAATCAATGATCTTTTTTCTTTTTCATTTTTCCTTCCCTGTTGGCAGAGGCATCATATTCCAGGATTCAAGTTGTGAAAGAGTGGCGTTTTGATCATGAGTCATTCGCACACACTAATTGGCCACCACACTGTATACTGTAATCAAAGCTAAAGTCAGTCAATGAAATCTTGAAGTGTACTTTAAAAAAAAAAAAATATATATATATATATATATATATATATATAATTATTATTGCTGCCCCGGGTGTATGTTTGTGGGTTTATGTAACAAAGCAAGTACAGCCGTAACACTTTGCTGTGCTCAAATATCTGCCCGAATAGTGATCAACAAGCGGCTCCTAATTGATAGAGGTTGACAACATGGGTTTCTAAAAATCTACAATTATCAACAATTTCAGATATCCACTTCCTTAGACCTTCTGCAGCCTCAGAACCAAATTGCTTATGCAGAACTATTGATTTTCTGGAAATTTTTGTACTTAATGTTAGAATTTGGTAGCAGTTAAGCAATTGAAAAAATAGTTGGTGGGAACAGGCTTTGACTAACCAATACTGCAAAACAAAGATTTTGTAAGTATTTTCAGTTTGTTTTTCTTTCATATTTGTCCTTTACCTTGTGTCTTTCAGTCATAAAGATTCTGAATGATTTAAGGTGAAATGCTTTTGCCTGTGAGCGGTGCTTTAATTAGAGTTGTGCTAACCTTGAATAGCGTGACCGAGAACAAGATGCACCTGCGATGCCCCTCTCCTCAGGCTACTGCCTCAGCAGCACACAGCTCATTTGAATCCATGTTTGAATAGATTAAGCGTGAGATTTGGCTTCATTTTACCTGTGTGGATTAGCTTGTAGCAAACGCTAACGGCCGAGATGAAGAATCGAGAGAGAATCGAGAGAGCACAGCTTTCATCCCATCTGCTGGGGCGTTGTGTTTGTGCTTTTTTTTGCCACTGTTCTCTGTGCTTCTGTCCATCATTCTCCTTTGTGCTTCTGACCCTGGTTCATCTCTGTCTGCTCCGCCCTTTCCTGTCTGTGTCTCTCTCACACACACATACACACACACACACACACACGAACATTCTGTAAGCTGAGAAGGATGACACTCTGCATTCTGAAATGAATTTCTTGCAGCTCCTGTGCGATGTGAAGATGACAGGCTTTCCTTACACATTCTTTGGTGTCTGATCTAACAGTGATCGTACATTAATTACCAAACTAAAGCTCTGCAATTTTACTAACCACAAAACTTCCAGAGATGCTGATCTTTTCGGTGCGTCTCTGATGTAGATCTGGTTTCCCTGTACCATTACTAGCTGAATTTTCTTAAAGGGGTCATACAGCACTACATGCACTATTTTAAGCTGTTTGGACTGAACCGTGTGTTAGGAGAGTGCGTACACAACCACTCTACGATGATAAAGAGCCGCCCAGTGGTTTTCTTTTCGTTTATTACAGTAACATCCCTCTTCTGAAATCAGGCCAATCGCAAAAGCCTGTCGATGTGACGCCAAACCGACAGAGGCCGCTCCTACACAAGTTGATTGACACTGGTGTTTTAGCAAAGACCCGCCCCGAGTGAAAAGACGCTGTCGGCCATTGTTTTTTCGCCGCTGGAGCAAAATGACGCCTAAGCGAGTGTTGTTTACAGTTGTTTGGTGTAATAGCGAACACGGCAGTCGTCATTCACTACCTAGGGTTAGTGACCTAGGGTACCTACCTAGGGTTATGTATCTGAGCCACTGAGGACGCAGTGGCTGAATTTAGTTTTTAAAGCTAACGTCCCCGCCGATTTACCTAAATGCGTTCATGTTTGCGCTAATCATTTTTCACCAGACTGCTTTATAAATGCGGGTCAATATAAAGCAGGTTTTACTAGGAAGCTGCTCCTAAAAATGGATTTGTACTAACGCTTCGTGTTCCTGCTTCATCTTCACCAGGCTCGGTGAGTGTGATTTATTTTGCTATGACTCTTTGCAGATCGCCTTTTCTAATAATCACGATAAATGCGGAGTGTAAGTTAACTTATACTCTAATAGAACATGGTTATGGCTTCTTCTCTATGTACATCCGTCTCTATATAATCCCTAATCGCACGTTTATAATAAACAATGCATTAAGGTGATTGTCTAGTTGCAAACTGTGTACGTAGTCGGAAAACTATATTATGCTTACCTTTGTTACGTTAGATGGTTTATAACGATGTCTGTCGAAGATTAAGAAGTCATGTAAACACATCAGTAAACACATCGCGTCCGTATCTCTCTCGGTAAGTTTCTCCGCTTTTCTTGTTGTTGCTCGCGGCAGCGCAACAGCCCGTTAATTCATGCACATGCAGTGATGAGAAAGACAAACGGGTCGATGCATGTCCATTCTTTTAATTTCTGCGTTGTCAGGCGATATTACAAACTTCCGCGTAGGTTCCGTACTTAAATCAAACCAAAAACGACTGAAGAAAACAGGCTCGGGCTCTATAATCCATAGTTTTTCAGTCCAACTGCGTTGTGGCAATGCTTTGTGGGTAATGCAGTCCAAAGCATTGCCCGCACTGGACTACACTTCCGTCGCTATACCCGACTTGTCACGCCCCACAGACCAGGGGGGGGGGGGCGGGCTCAGCAGAGGTCATGAGCATTTAAATTAGCATGTACTGAAACAGGTTGCTGAGAACAGAGCTAGTTTTTACCAGGTAAAAGTAGTGTTTTTTTTACACAATCCTTTTGAATTTTTAATTAACGTATAATACAAACTTTTCATTAGGACCCTAAAGATCATATTAAAATTTTATGAAAAATATAATGTGTAGGCCCTTTAAAGAATTCCAATAGGTAGAACAAAACAAAAAAACAGCCTTATCTTCTCTTGGAACAGAAATACTTGCTTTTAACTACATGTAAATGCATGTATGGTGGTTGCCTTGAGTATCCTGCGTCCCTTTGGTGCATAGCATGTGCATGTCCTCAGAAATTAACGTGATGCGTCTGGATATGTAAAAGATGCAGTGTAAATATAAACAGTAGGGTCAGTGCAGTCACATTAAATATGAGGAAAATTTTGAAGAGAAGGTGTGCTACTAGATCTGAAAATACCCCCACCTGTATGATATCTTTATGACTGCACAGTAAAAAATAGGGATACACCGAATGTTTGGCAACCAAAATTATTCAGCCGAAAATAGGCAAAAAAACCGTATTAGTAAAAAGGCAGAATAAATTTTGCCGAAAAGTGACGTTTTTAATGTCGCGATCAAATAGTAACCCGCGTAGAGTGAGAGGCGCGCGCTTTATGCAGCAAACATGTCAGCAGTGTGGAAGGACTTTAAAGTGTCAGAGAAAGAGGCAAAGAATTCGGCCAAGAATTTCATTTCGGTGCATCCCTAGTGATAAATGTGCAAGTCAAATGTCGACATGAAAACGAAGCTCCTCATGTATCGCGTGTTTGTTTACATTATGCAAAACTGTCTTATTGGAACCGCTGTCTGGTGTCCACACAAGTGCATGGTTTAAGACCAACTATGTTTCCTCCCTTAGATAATAAATTATTATTATTTTTATTGATTGGTTTGGTATTGCAAGAAAAAACATAACCTTGGTCCTTGAATAAATAGTCTACAGCCATAATTACTCTCCCCTCCATTGTATTAAGTCTGACCTCATTAGATAAACTGTTCCAACAGGCTTTACTGACTCTATGACTCGTTACTTCCTTTACGCAAATGTAAAGCAGTGTACAGTCTCAATCTTTCTGGTGTAGTCTTTTGAGTCAAGTTTAGGTTATAGAACACTTAAATATTAAGTCTAGTCAAATTTGTATCACACACTACATTACAACCACATGGTTGACATAAAGCTTTACAATGTCAATAAGATATGAGGAAAATAATCAAAAATAAAACGTGATTAAAATCGAATAAAATGAAATAGAAATGTCAAACAAATTAGCATGATAAAACTAAAAATAAAACGGAGAACAAAAGCATATAAAACATCACTATAAAACACCACCTTAAAAGAGCATTTGATAACATGTTATAACCAGTAGACAAGTTGACTCGCATTATATACAACTGAGAACAAAATGGAAAGGTTTTATTTTGGCCATGAATAATGTATTGTAAGATTGGAAAATCTACGATCAGATGGTAACCATCCCATTTCATAATTTTGAGGCAGTCACCGCAAAGGCCCAATCATACCAATGCTTGTATTACTTTCAGTGCAACTGAACATTGCATGTAAAATTATAAAAAAAAAAAATTATGTTTGCGATGAAGCCCTGCTTTATCCTGCACCAAACCATCTTTAAGTTTCTCCTTATGTTTCGCTGTGTGTTGTGCTGCCATGGCTATACATGATACCTTTGATTCAGGAGTCACTGCCGGAGATCAGTGGAGCCACAGCTTACAGGGACACTCGAGAAACAGTCGATTTAGCATAAAAGTTAATTGTGAGGTGCGTTACGTCTCCGTTTGTGTGCTGGAGGAATTGCACTGGCCCAGTCCTTCTGAAAGCAGTGAGACTAAAACCTTGAAACCTGAAAGCAGTTTAGGAAAAGACCGTGATGCTGTGTTTTGGATGATGCCAGTGCCAGATTAATAACTAAGCATATGCCTAAAAACAGCTGAAGGAGGTGGGGGTACTACCACCTACACAACTGCCACATTCATAGAGCTGTGAGGAAAATGGAGAGGCAGAGGAAAAAGGATGTTATAGGTAGGTATTGATTTCATTTTTTTTTTTTTCCCGGGTTATTTGGTTTTCGACATGGCACTTAAGTTTGCCATCAGATAAATTCTAAGTTGTTCAAGTATTAAAAATGATTAAAAGTTACACATTATACAGCATTTAATTTTTTTTTTTGTCATGGCTTGCGCCAGTGATAGGCATGCATCTTAATGTGTTATCACTCCCCGCTTACTCCATAGCTGGCCTCCCCTTCTGCTGGTGTATGAAAGGGTGGGGCCACTGGAAACGGGCATGGCTATGAAGTAATCCATGTTAAACTGTAAAACACGGCGGCGAGTGTAGCTTGCGGTCTGGCCTAAAAAAAGGTCGCTGCAAATCTGCGTTGAGGCCCAGTCGGGAACCGTGAGCTATGGAGAGCTGGGAGGGGCCAGCTGCCATCGATCGCCAGCCTGTGCCCGCATGTTAGCTGGGCACTGCCACCAGCCCTGCATGTGCACACCTTCACATACTTTTCTTCCCTTTCTTTCCATCCTTTCACCTCAAACCATTTTTCTTCCTCATTTTTCTAAATGAAAAATTCTCTTTTTCCTAAGATCTTGCCTCATGTCTGTGTTTGCGCTACACCTATTACCCGTGCCGAAAATTGTATAAATATCACGTCCCATACAAAAGAACAGTCTTTTTTCTGGTCACCCTCCTGCTCCCCTCTCCAGTCTAGTAGGTGTCAGTAACACACGAAACCTGAAAAAAAAAAAAAAAAAGGAATATTGGCCAGTACTTATCGGAGTGGCTTCTGTTTTTTGCTAAGCTGTGGTATTTTACGTAAATATTCTGAAGAATGTTACTCTTTTCTGAAATGAAACCTGATGCATCAATCTAATAGATTCAATGGACTAACTAAAGATTGGTTAAAATTTTCTTAATCAATTAAATGGCACAGCTCCATGAACAAGTCTGTAATAAAATCTGTTTAAACTGCTTTAGTTTTTTGCCGGTATCAGGGTAGGACATGTACTATCTATTCTAGGATCTGTGGAAAAACAGTATGTCTCTTGTTTCTTTTTCCCCTATTCAGGGCTCCTGTTAAACTAGTTTGAGTCTCATTTTGGCCGTGCAGTTTCCCAGCATGTCCTGTTACTCTTTACTCCATTGGCCTTCTTTAGCTGTCTACATAAATAATCATAATTGATATTTATTGCTATTATTTTTTGTTAACTTGTTCTCTTGATTCCAGATGGGTGAACACGCGTTGTTATAAGCTGTTAGACTTGAGTGCTGATGCTAATCCAGGTTTTTGCAGATATCAGCCTGGCACCAGCAGAACCCGCTAGTGCTAGATCATTCAGGTGTCAGAAGCAAAATGTAAGAAGCTGCGGCTGACGTCCAACTGAAGCCAAGTGTCTGTGGAGTTAAGTCAAGATAAAGTCCAAATGTGCTCACCTTGATACAGGGTATAAAGAAGCTTCATTGTGTGTGTGTATGTAAGTCTGTTGCACCTAAAGCTGAAGTCTGGGCTTAACTGCACCGTTTGTTTATAAAGCGCGTGCTGCACCACGTAAACACGTTACAGAGCACTGGCTGAAGCACAATCCTCACATTCTCCTACACATCTTTGTCCTGGGCATTTTGGAGGAGTTTTTTTGGCAACCCTCACCAATGCTGATCTCTTTCCATGCGTCATTTTCTTTGTCTTGTAACACAATACTTTAACTATACATTGTGTCTTTTCTGTAACTTGTCATGTTTTTTTTTTTTTTTTTGTTCTCTCACATCAGCATGGTAAATTCATGTTAAAGATTATGCTTGACCCAGTAACAAAACATCTGGTGTCCATGCCTCTCCCCTTTTTGTGTACTCTGTTTCCCTTGTCTATTCATCACTCTATCTCTCCCCTTATTCATGTGCTCTCTCTCTCGCTCTCTCTCTCTCGCTCTCACACACTCATACACATATACATACACACACACACACACACACACACACACACACACACACACACAAAGGAATACACAGGGATCATGTCCTCTCCCCACACAAAAAAGAAGGGAAAAATAATTCAAGATATTCAGTGTTATATTCTGAGATGTCTGGATTTCTCTAGCATGTGTTGATCCACTAGTGTACTATTCAGTGCCTTTGTCGTTCATGGTTTAATTTTTTTCTCTGTCGTCATCCTCCTGCTCCTGTCTGCTCTGTTAAGCTGGCTAAGTTTTTCAGATGCGCTCCAAGCAGAGTGATTTGCTCTAAAAGGATCTCCCTGACGCACTTGTCTTTCAGCACAGCATAGAAAAACCATCAATGCAACAAAGTGTTTTCATTTGATGCACCCAGGAACCACAATGTCTTCCTGCCATCCTCACGATAACTTTTAGACATGTAAAAGATGTCTCAATCTATTTGTTTTGGCATTTTCGAAGATTTTTCCCTGTGTAGTAAGGTACGGGAATAGACATTAGTGCCCCAGCTGTAAATGAGGAATGTAATAGTCTCCCTCTAAGGCTGACCTTCATAAAGCTGAATCAGGTAGTTCACGCTATCCACAGCTAAAGTAATGGATAAAACACCGTGATTTATGTAGTTATGGTCAGATTTGTGAAATCTTTTGCGGCACGCTGCAGGAGGTTTCGCAGGAATAATTCAAAGCTTTGGTTTCGGGATGCTTGTCATGTCCTTTTAAGATTTAAACGCGCCCCCAAGGCAAAATCTCACTACTGTAGTGTCCTTGTCCTTCAGACGTGGTCAGGTCTGGAATATATCCGTGGTGTTGAGATTGACTTTTTCAGCCTGTTACTTGATCTGTGTGTAAGGCAGTACGAATGTTCTTTAATCAAAATAGTGCAGGCACTAACCCAATATATTTGCTGGCTAGAAATTTTTTTCTTTATGTAAATGAGACTGTATTATAGCGCTAGTAGACATAAATCATTTTAGACGTATCCTGTGCAGATGTGTGGATAAGAGTGTCATAGAAATATATTTTATCTATACAGCAGAAATTATCTATGGATGTTTGCATAATTACTCAGCTTTGGTTAATCAGACTGTTTTAATGTTAAGTGTCGTCTTTTACTCAGAGCGTAGACAGTTTCTGTAAATTACTGCATGCAAGGATATGGCTTAAAACATATCTGGACAAACATTTAGACATTTATGGGATTTTATTTTATTTCTTTAGGTTTTTGTAAACAGGCCTTTGCTGCAGAGCTTTACTTTACTGATCACTTCTCGATCCCATTTTTTTTTCCTGCTAAATTTGATGTAGATAACGTTTGGCTTAACTAGTTTCTTCAGAGACTTAATACTATTAGCTGGAACACTTTTCACTCAGACAGACTTTATTTTCTGTTGTTTCTCTTTACAACATGTATTGACTATATTAATAACTGATATGGACACCTGTGGGTAATTTACAGGGACACACCTAAATCATTGTTTTTTTGACAGTCTGAGTTTTGGTTTTGGTGTTTTGGTTAATGCTCTTAATTTGATTGTAAAGTTGAAATGAAAATTTTGAAAAATTCTAGGAAGTGGGAAAGGAGAGCTTGGTCTTTTCCACTTAAACCTGTAGGGGACACAGAGATATTGAATAGGAGCTTAAATGCCCAGAGCTCACCTACAAATTTTACAAAAAAAAGGAAATATGGAGGAAACAAAATTTACGTCTAATGGTAACATTTAAGAGCTGTCAGCACATGCTGTGCCTGTTGATTTAAGTTAGTTTGTTTTTTATAAATCATTGTAATGTTAATCAGCTATCACACGATCGTGCCAGCTTGTAAACAGAGTGGATAGAGTTTCCATAAGAGTGGGGATCTGAAATGCTCCTTTTTTAAAATTTAGCATGGTTTGTTTCCCCCACGCTACACAGTAGCCATGAAAAGTCACTGTGTGGATGTTGATGCAGTTAGGCCTTTTACGATTCTTTGTTTGCATTAGCTACAAAGGTGCATTTTAGTTATTGAGAGTTTGCAATAGGTAGCTGTATAGCTGTACATAAGCAGCTTTGTTTTCGTTGCATCAGAACACCATCCTTATCAAGCACTAGAGCAGCTTGTGTGTAGAAGTAGAGATTCACTGATAAAGTTTACTTGTAAATACTAATTTCTTTTTTTAGCAAGTCTAACCTGGTTATGACCAGCTCTGATATGCTTTTGTTTAAAAATAACCATCACTGGCAACATACACAAACATTTTTTGCATTATGTGTATAATAAATCATGCACTATTCAGTAATATTTTCTCAAAAACTGCACAAGACTTTTAATATAAAAGGGTATTAACGTGCTCACTCTGAGATACAATCCTGCACATGCACTGTTGGGGTGGGAATAAAGTGCAGATGCATTTGCACGCACTGTCCGAGCTCATCGTCTCTAGGGGACAGAGATGAATGCATTCCCTTTGTGTCATTCGGGAGAGCTTAAGCATTTGGTACAGAATCTGGTACATCTGGTCATGGCCGATTAAGCTAAAAACTGGCCAATCAATGTGTGCAACTCAGGGTAAAAGCTGTTATTTTCACTCATCTACCATAACCAGTGTTGGGTCCTGGTCTGTTATTGACAATTACTGCTACAACAATTCATTGACAAAATTAATTAAAGTGATGATGAACTGCTAAGAAGGAAACGGTGATGCATGCTATTTTGCTTAATAAAACATATGATTGAAATGATGAAGCAGAAAAACCCACGAGATTCTCAGTTATGGAGACATGCAGTTTACTACCTTCCTTCTCTGGTGATACAAATTGTTTTAATGTGAGAAATATAATAATTTGCTTGTGAAACAGCGGAGACATGATGTCCCTGCTTAAACTGCCGATTGTTTTCTGATGTTGTTTGAGAGTTGTTTTCTCTGGCTTTGTTACGTTAATAGTGTTTTTATTTTATATTACTCCTTTTGTCCTGTCATGAAGACTTTTGTATGTCAACCCGAGTTCAAAATCTATATTTTGAACTCGGATAATAAATGAATAATTAGACAAAAAAAAAAATGCAAGTTGTCCCCTACTTAAGAAGGAGTTCTGTTCCAGGAGCACGTTCGTAAGTCGGATTTGTTTGTAAGTCGGGAACAACGTGAGTCTTGTACGCCTTTGACACAAATATACAATATAAAGCATACCAATCCACTTGACTAAATCTGTTCCTTGTAAAATCCAATCATTTATTCCACAACCTAAAAATATTCAGATAAAATGATTAGTAGAAAATATAAAGTAATGCAATGTTTGTGTGTTTGTGACTGTGTGTGTATATGTGCTTGTGTCTTGCTAAGGACTATATGAGGTGTTAACCTGCCTAGTGCCCTGATTCTCCAGGCCATTTGCGAGCCTGTGCAGTGTAAGCGTTATAAAGAATGAGCGAGGGGATGTAGGACATATTATCTAAGGCCATGTTGTGTGTCATCAATGCGCCGTCCTGCCTTTTTCAAAGGTTTTTAACATTTTAAAAAAATTATTATTTAATTAAAGTTGGCCATGATGAGCATTAATTGATTAATCTCAGACATTGAAAACAATGACTCAACTGCAAAACCTTGCAGTCGATTTCCAAAGGTTTTAAAAGATAATACATTGAGAGACAGAAGATAACAAATGTGGGCATGAAGTACCTGCTACCTGATGCCCACAACATTAGTCATCATTACATACCACATGCACAATTTAGCTTCGGAGAGTTTCAGTAACCAAAACAAGATATTTTTGGCCTTATATTGAATTTCTGTTTTTGTTTGTAATTTAACAAATCACATCCGGAATGGCAAAGGCACACAAGTGTAAAAAGTTGTGTTAGTTATAATTTTATGTGGTTGGCCTGAGCACATGATAATATTTTCATGCTGTGACAGATTATCTGATAAATGTCAGTAATTAAATGCTGTAATTAATGAACTATTCTTCAATGTCTCATCAGAAAAGAGCTTTGTAGATGTTCTGATTAAAACAGTTACTGAAATACAAATGCTATTTAATTAAACTCAACATATTATAATAATTATAATAATGATGATAATTGACAGATTTATAAACATACACGCATTTTAATTATACAGACGTTGACTTTATAACAAAAAGACCTATAATGAAAAGTCTAATTTTCACTTGCATATGGTTACTTAGTGATTTATGGTACATGTAAAACACAGCTGATGCTCATTGGTCGTATTGAGGCGGCTTGATAGATCTGTTTTTCTGATGCACTAAAGGTAAAGAAATGCTGTTTTTTGTTTTTCTTCCTTTCTGGAAAGTTGTACAAAGTTTGAAGGCTGCTTAGGTCCCTGTAAGCCTCACTAAAGATATCCACTGAAAACCAAACTCTGGTTAAGATGGCCCCGGTTTAGTTTAGGCTGGAAAAAAATAAGATCCTTTGAATTTTCCAAAAACTACAGATTGTACTATACTTCAGATTATGACTAAGATGAAACGCTATGGAAATGCCCAAGGTATTTACCTAAAATTGAATGTTGAGGTTGTGGCTGGAATTTCTGCAAGCCAGGTAGTGTGTAAACTGCCAAAGTAAAACTTTCCATAAGAAATTAGTTTTTAAAGTGACCTTCCTCAGACTCCCAAGTACTAACTTGAGTTCATTGTTCAGAAGTGTTTTTAACACAGGAAGTGAAGAAGCTGGCTCATCTCTGATCTCCAGTGCTTGATCAGATTAACTGAGGCCTTCTTTGGACCTGCAGGAAAACTTATATATTACAGTACAGTATGTCACAACCCGACATAATCGACTTATCTTTGGCTTCCACAGATGGCATCAAGCTACTGCAGAAGGATATAGGTTCTGAACAACAGAGGAAAATTTGATCTTGTATGCTCAGAACAAAGGACTTAATACAAAACAAAAGCTTCATGCATATCGGAGAACAGACGATCAGTCATACGAAGTGCGAGTGTTCATACTGGGCAAGGTGACAAAAGAGCTATCGTGCAACATGCATGAAAGAAATATAATATTTTTGTTGGGGTGTATTTGTGGCCTGTGGGCTTGTCGTTTGCATTGTATCAGTGGGTGTGCGTTGTGTGTAAAGATAGAGTTGCATCAGGATTTGTTTTTTCGGTGTCCTGGATGTCGGAGAAGGTGCTGTATACAACCGCTGATGCAAAGCCCAGCTCCACTTCATCCATACTGAACAGAAACGCACCCACACACATGGTGTAGCAAAAATGGCTAGACTCCCTGTTGCTGAAGAGAGTGAAATGTTCCAAACAGAGTTATGGCCACAGCAGGGGCTGCTGGGTAAAGAACATCTTTGATTGCAGATTCTCCAACTGTGTCATCAAAGCCTGCGTATTTCCCTGATGACCCGCTTCCTAAAACACATCACTGCACATTTCAGGAAAGCTCCACATTCAATCAGTCGCTTTAAATGTTAACTGTTGCATGAAATGAGAGAGGCTCATACGGGGCCACCTTTATCCGAGAGTGGGAAGGGAAGATGCCACATGAATGTCGTAGACGATCACGGTCTTGCGTCATCTCGTTATTATGGTCTTTTTGACCCTGGTGGGGACAGCTATTGTATGTGTATGTCAAACTGAGCTGAGACAGACTGCTTTATATTCATGAGGCTTACTAACCTCCCTCTTGTATCTGTGGCTCACTAGATGATGAAGCACGCGTGGGACAGCTACAGGAAGTACGGCTGGGGACACAATGAGCTCAAACCCATTGCCAAGAAAGGACATTCCACAAATATATTTGGTAAGTGAGTTACACATCCGTTTCCCCAATTACTTTAAACATGCTGCAGCCACAGATTTGTCTCCTCATTTACATGTAAATAGCTCTGTTCAAAGTGGAAAGTGATGCCTGTGCAAACTTAACACACCTTTCCAGAAAAGTGTTGCTGTGTGAAAGAAAAAAAAAAAAAAAGATATAACGAGCATGCACAGTCCACTCTCCCTTATGTTTTTTTATTCATGTTTTTGAGCTCTCCATCTGTTTTACCAAATAATGATAAGCAGGTTAAAGCTTGTGTGTGTGTGTGTGTGTGTGTGTGTGTGTGTGTGTGTGTGTGTGTGTGTGTGTGTGTGTTGAAATGTAGGTGCTTTCTTGTAAGATGGGTTAAAAGCTTTGTGATATTACTATTTAAATACGGCTTTATTTTTTTTTCAATAGGTCCGTGGCAAATAATATGAAAGTCAAAATGGATGCAGGGAATGGGTGAAGAGGAAGTCGGGAATAAGACTGTAAATGAAAATTTTGTAGTTTGCTTTAATAATTTATGAGCCTATTTGTTATTCGCTCTATTTCTCTTTAACATGGGGGGGGGGGGGAAATCAACATTAAAAACCACAGCTATGTTTAATAGTACTTTCTATACACACACAGTATGATGAGATTTGGTCTTAACAGCTGTGTGGCCATAAGAAAAGCAAGAAAGTGTTGGTGAGACTAATCATAAAACAAGCCTTCAGTTTTTTTAAGGAACATAAAGATTGGACTTTGGAGCAATGTGAAAAGGTTATGTGGTCTAATGAGTCCAGATTGACCCTATTCCAGAGCAATAGGCGTTTCAGGGTCAAAGGGTAGTACATGAATGATGCACCCATCATGCATAGTGTCCACTTTTGAAACCTCTGGATGCAGTGTTATGATCTGTGGTTGCTGCAGTTGGTCAAGTCTAGACTCAGCAATGTTATGTGGCAATTAAATGAAGTCTGCTGATGTCCTAAATGTACTGAATGACCGGGTTATCGCATCTATGGAGTTTTCTTCTTTCCTGATGGCACTGGTATATTCCGGGGCTCATATTGTAAAATAGTGGTTCTGGGAACATGTGGGATCATTTTCACAGATGAACTGGCTACCAAACTGTGGTCCTGAGGTTAAGGTTAAGTTTTTTTTTTTTTTGTAGGTTATTAGCTAAATTACTTGATTAGGAAGGTAAGAGCGGTATGTCAGTGTGTAGATGGAGCATTTGTGTATGGTATCAAGTAACATCATCATAAGCGTACCTGTACATTTCTTACCAATAAAACCTATAGCTCTTGTCCTGAAATAACCCAATGACTACCCAAAGTTAATATTTGTAGGCTCGTCTTCTAAAGTGTACCTGTTGCCTGCAGATGATAATATCATGCTTTTGGTATTTATTTTGGTTGATGTAATGAGATTTCACAGTATGGGTCTCACATGTTTGTCAGGATAAGACCTTAGCTTAGAAATGAGCAACTAAAAAAAACTTTTTTCTTTTCTCCCAGGCATCAATGAAAGCAATTTGAGCTCTTTCATAAAAAAAGTAATGTGAATAAGAGTGTGTGTGTGCTACAGACACTGCAGAGGCATAGCAGGAAGAGGGGGTGTGAGGTAGTTGGGGGGATGTGGGGGAATTATCTTCATGCTTTTAAGATTATCTACTTTGTAAATGACTCACTCAGGGTTGAACCGTGACTGGCAGCGAATAGCTGACACTCGACCTTATGCCGAGGCATTTTCTGCAAAAAAAACATTTTTACCTTTAGCTACTCCAGGTGGAAAACGCACATGCAGTGTTGATGGTACACAGAACGACTGGAAGTGCTTTGTTTACTGGTAACATTCCTCTCATGGGAGCCTGCAGTCATATTTCATAGATTAGCCCAGTACACAATATTTTAAAACGCTGTCCAATATACTGTAGCTTTAGAGTTTCGACACCCCCTTTCTCTCTCGAACACTGTTTGATTAATGCAAGCCGTGGGCTGTCTCTCAGCTTCTGTTTTAATGTGGCTCTGATGAATTATGATATCTCATTAAAGTTTTGAGATGGATTGTGATATATATATTTTTTCTTCCTTTCTTCAGTTCATACTTGTTAATACCGGAGCCCATAGCTGCATTTATTAACTCTTCTTCTTGTTTTTATAAAAGGTGGAGGATCTGCTTACAGTGGTGTGTCAGCATATTAATATGGTCTTAGGAAAGCATCAGTCATGCACACAGAGAGAGCTCCTACGTCACCGATAAGCTATAAGGAAGAGGAAGGGTTGTGCAGTTATTAACTCTAAAGATAGAATATCATTGGAATGACAGACCTGACTGGCATAAGGAGCTCTTCTGAGTGAACCATGGTTGATTGATGGTGTTAGGGAATGCTGCATATCACTGCCAGAGTGTGTGCAGCTCTATACGACCATGAAAATATATTGCTAGGCAGAGAGAGAGATGAATGAGAATAAGGGATCAGAAGGTGAAAAGAAAAGGTTAAAGCAGTGAAGTGGACGATGTGACCGGTGAATGAGGGAAGAGGCTCCGACAGAGTCTCATGCCTCCTCTTGGTATAACCACTTTCTCACTTTCATTTGCTTCGTTCAGCGTTAATATCCTGGAACTCATTTGCATAATTCCCATCCATCCCCTTAGGATTCTTCACGAAATCTCCAATTACTCATGCTTTCCTTTGCTTCTTGTGAAATTGTGTTCCGTAGGTGGTTAATATTTTCTTAATGAGCCGTGTGATTTCTCTTGTTCATTCTGTCTGACTGTAGACACCATGGGCGAATAGGGTGGTGTGCATGCAGTAAGTGCAAATTGTGTGTAATGACAGCCTACAGTACCAGTCAAAATTTTGGATACAAGTTTGGATTTATCTAATTAATGTGGTGTTATATTAATAACACACATGTTATTTATGTAACGAAGTAACGACAACCCTAGTCAGTTGCTATTTTAAGGTCAGCCGGTCTGGCAAGAACCTTATTGTCAAGTACAAAAACCATCAAGCACCATGATAAAGACCAAGAGTTGCTTTTGCTGCTGAAAAGTTCATTAAGAGTTACTAGTCTGAAACATCGTCAATTAACAAAACCTCAGATTAGAGTCATTATGAAGGCTTTACAAGATCATCTCAATATCAACTGTCCAAATGAGATTACTGTATATTTAAGATGTCTTCAGAGGTTTTAGTTGACAAGGTCTTTTTTTTTTTTTTCTTTTTTTTTTTCGTTGGATTTTTGGAAGGTTAGCCTTATAGTGGAGGTTGGCTGTTTGTCAGATGTTGTAGGTTCATAGTGCGTGTGTTGTCATTGTACAGGGTACAGCGAAATTAGGTGTCGCTTCTTAAGGTGCACAAGAGAATAAATAAAAACAGTTAAGGGTAAATATAAAAATATGTAGATAGTGTAATATCAGATAGTTATATTCACTTGAGATATTGCACATCTGAACGGTGTGACCTGGCAAGCTTAAACACTTTAACTATTAATATAACAGTTATTATTATTATTATATTTTTTTTAGAAGACTGATATTACATGTGACAGCACAAGCATGTGTTGAATACCCACTGTGTCTTTGCACATTTTTTTTTTAGACTTTGCAGTTGGGAATAAATAAATCTAAATAACTTTATAAATAAATTGTAGCTAGGATTGTCTAGGTTTGCTGGATTTTTACTGTTTACCTTTTTAATTTATTATACTTCCAATACTTCTGGAATTTGTCTTTTAGCCTGACGGTATGATCATTCCTGTTAGAATAAACTTAGGTTGTTTGTAAGGGCCCTAGACTAAGAAATTTTTTTTTAAAGGCATTATTATTTATTCTGTTTATTTAGATTCAGTAACTAAGCTCTAAATGTACAGTAGAATAGGATGATTCTAACAAAAATAGCAGAAATTATTTAACTGTCTGCAGTATTAGTCAATAACATTTGTAGTGTTTAAATTAAACGTGTGAAAGAAATGCAGGGATGTGCTAAAGACAGAAAACCATTCTGATGTATTATTTCAGACAGGATAAAGCTGATTTGTAGTTTAATCAGACAGCGTTCCAAGGGTAGTCCTAAATAAAGTGTGCTCTCTCTTTTTCTCGTCTCTTCCTGTATATTTAATTGAATGTCATCACTTTCATATCACTTTGTATGACCTGTACTCATCACTATGGAAAAAAAAGAAACTAGATTCCTTTATTTTTTATTTGACAAGGTTACAGGTAATAATGGAGTGACTAGACTATATCTATTTTTAAATGAAATGAGAGATTTTAAAAAGAAAGCAAACAGTTGCATCCTTTATGCTAAGAATACACAGCACATGTTCTTCCTCCCATGAGTACAGTACATCCTCTGACAAGTACCCTATTACTGTTTCCATATAAAGCACATCTACTCCATTGCACTTTACTCATCATGATGGTGCAGTCAGCCTTCTAGAAGTATAAAATTTTGGAGAAAAACGCACAGACATTAACATGTTACATGTTGGGGGTCAAATGTTAAACTATATAGTTTCTGGTGTTTTAAGTGTTTTTGTGGAGCCAAAAGAACTCAGTAACAAATCAGTGGACAGTGTCATCTCATGAGTGTTTTATGAAGTGGCTTATAAAACAAATTAAGTTGCCGTCTCTTTATATCTCTTTATAGAAATACTGCAGGCACGGTGAGCGACCGGAGTGGTGTGAACAACATCTTTGACATGAAATTGTTTTCAGATTGTTTGTGTTATTGGAAAATCAACAGTACTGTTTCTATAGCTTGCATAGGTCGGTATTCTGTCATACTATAACATTTGTAATTGAATTTTTTAAAAGAAGATGGGCATTGGAGACCATGTGCCCCAAAAATGTGTCCAGCTTAAAGCAGTAGTAAGAGCGGTTTGGTCCTGTGGAACATCTGAGATCTCGAGGGAGATGGAGTGAACTCTACTCTACATTCTGTAATTAGTTTAAATGCATATTCATGAAGGTTTGTTTTTGCACCAGTTAGCAGAGCAAAAACATGGCAGTTTGTGAAATAGAGAACCAAATCGGTCAGGAGCGGATCTCCCATATTGCATTCTCATGAAGTGCAGTTGTGGTCTCTGGATAATATTCTGCTCTTCAAAATGAGCACACACAACCCAATTTGCTAGCCTATTTTATCTCCCCTGTGAATTTTGTGTGTGCGCATGTGTGTTTTTTTCTTCTGGACAAAATGTGAAAAAAATAGTTAGTAATTCTAAACATATTGGATAAGCAAAAGTATTTCCTGGATCGGTGTTATGAATCCTCTCTACACAGAAATAATCCATCTTTAATTTTCAGATTTTTATTCCCCAAGTTATCCTTTTCCCCCTCACAGATATATAAATAGTTTTAGCATTTGTTAGATGACTTACGATTTCCAATTCACAGCATGTTCGTTTTCTTAATAGTCTATCTAACTAGTAGGCTATCTTTACAGTTACAGTATGTTTATTCTGACAGCACGAAACTCATTTTGAAAACAGAATTTTTGTTCATATCACATCTGACAAGCGACTTTCTAGATGGTGCGCGTCCAGAAACGTTTGGTCAAATATTAGTCGTGTACATGTTATACTATTTTAGACCAATGTAGTAGTGAAAAAAAATAATTGACACAATGCTAACTGAAACCTGATGATAAATATTACTCGTACCTAATTTGTGTCAGGGACGCTGTGCCTACACTTGGACACAGAACTAAGTGTATTTTCTGAATTTAATTTTTAAATATTGGGAATTTGTTTGTTTAGAGACGAGTGTTAATTAAAAGTCATCCAATGTAAATTAGTGGCTTTGAATTCAGTTCATCAGTGTTTCCTGTGTGTGTGGGCACGTGTAAAAGCTTTATGTGGTGTTTTTTTAACAGTTGCTTAAGTTTTAATGTATTGTCAGATTTGAAGAGCTGTGAGAAGCAAAAACAGAGCGCTTTCTCAACTCGGTTTTCATCCCTGACCCTCTTTTCCTGTCCAATTAACACAAAATTTCAAAGAGGTGGTCAGTGTCAAATTTGGGCCAGAAATCACATGGGTGTGTTTGACTCTTCAGTCCATTCCAAATGTACATAAAGCCTGAAAAGCCTAGTTACTGATGCCATGGATACTGCACACACACACCCACACACAGAGTGAGAGAGGTAAAAAAAATAAATAAATAAAAAAAGGTAGACCAAGGTAAGAAAAAAAAAGAGGCTGATGGGGGGGGGAAAGTCCTTATCTGTTTCCTGCCTCTGGCATGCTGTTACTCAACTCATCTCTGTGTTTTTCTCTTTGTCCCTCAGTGTCCCTTTCTTCAGTCCTCTCTTTTGATGCCCTGTACCTCCGTGTTTTTTTTTCCATAGTTATCGCAGGTGCTAGTCCTCAGTAGTTTATCAAAATGCTAAGCAATACATCAGAGCGCTGTAACATTTGAACATGTCTGGCAGCAAGTTACCGCCATTGTGCCAAGAAATAGGAAAAGCAAGGGGGAATTGGTCACCTATGGCTGATGCAACCTTTTTAAAATCTTCTTTCAGTGTTTATTTATTTATTTATTAAGTAAGTTTGCTGCATCCAGATCAAGTCGATTTCCTCTGAAGTATGGCGTTTACCTGCATGTGAGGGAGTGAAAATGTTAACTAGAGTGTAAGATGAAGTAATTACTTAATAGCTTCACATAGAACACAATTTACTTATAATATTCTGCGTTTAGATGATCACTATTCTCCACTGCTTTTATTTTAATCTGATCTCCTCTCCCTCCCGTACTCCAACCGTTCTCGTACACACATGCACGCACACCCACCCACATATCTCAGTTTTAGGGTTTACACTTGAGTGACTTTGCAATTTTCTCTTGAATAGATTAGTAATGGCCAAGACTGAATAAAATCACCTCAAAATATGTTAATGCAGGGAAATGCATGTGAAAGCATTTTCAATCTGGAATGTCTAAATGTTCATAAGGAGTACATATTTACTCATACATGCATACATCCAGTGAATTACTTTATTATTATTTTATTACTTTTTATTTTGTGAAAATTAAGTTCATGATTTTAAAATGCTTTTACCCAATATCCTGAGTGTCCGTGGCACTGAAGCTTGAAATTAATACTGGATTTTCATTTCAAGGTTGTCGGAAAAGTTAACTGGCTTTAAGAATTGTGCACTTGTCTATCCAGAGAATGTCCTCAGTCCTTATAATGTACAAGATATAATAAACCCCGAATGCATGCGTTTTAAAGAGCTTCATTTTTGCAATGGCTGGATTGTCATAATCGTGTTCTTTTGGGTGTCTAAGGAGTTGACGAGGCAGGACCATCAGACACTGCATATGGCTACACAGCTACTGGCTATTTCTGTGAAGTACTGTTCAGAGCTCTTTTCTTTTTCCTTCTCGCGTAAATCACTCTGGTGTTTTGCATTCTGCCCTGGAGCTGATTTGTGTGAACCAAATATCAAAGTGTGTTCTGGGAAAATATGCCGGATGTCTGTGTACAAAGAGACCCACGTTTTTGACCTATTATTTGTGTTAATGTATTTTTAAGTGCTGTTTATTTCCAAATATGATTTTAGCGAAGCTTAACTAGATTAAAGTTTGCTTGATTGAATGAAGACAAACCTATTCATGGAGCACGTCAATTAGTAAAGTTGACCCTATTAAGACTTTCTTGGCCGTTGTTTTGTATTTATGTTTGATCTGCTAACTTCAATTTCCTTTCTTTCGATGAACTGTAATTTTCGAAACTTTTTTAGTTGTATGTTCACAATAAAGCATGGACTATTCAATTATTTTTACATTTTCTCTAAAGCTGGACAAGGGCTTACAGGGTTTTCTTTCACTTAAACAATTTTTGAACTAAAGTGTTCTAAACTTACGTGTGAGCTCACAAACACCCTTATTGGCTAGTGTCACATGACGTGTCTGCAAGTTCTGAGCAAGCCTTGATACAAGTCATATCAAGGTAGATAATTAAAATAGGACTCATGATGATGGAAACGGTTATTCATATTTAAACTCAACAGCCAATACTATCATGATACCTCAGTGCCGATTTGATTACAGTTGCGATTCTGTAGGTGTCATGATTTTATAAATATCCGATTTGATATTACATTTTCCCCGATTTTGTTACAATTTTCAACTTTTTAAAAAGTTTACTGAGTAATTAAATGTGACCAGTTTTTTATAACATATTTTTTCACTTAAGGAAAAATTTAAACAATACAGACTTCCAAATACAAGAGTCTAATATTTAACTTGAATTTAAATTAAACACAAAGTTACATGGTTACTAAGCAGCATATATTTCTGTCATCCGCCATAATTATTATTTCTAAACAAACCTGGCAAACAATTCACTTCTGTCACACAGGATGGAAAATGTAACACACACGATTTCACGATTGATTGATGCTCGTGTTTTAAAACGGGTTTAAGACTAATTCACTCAAAAAAAATTTTAGGTTTGAAGAAAAGGGCTGATCAGGGGCTTTTAATGCATGCAAATTTTGATAATGCAACACTATGGAAAATGCCTTTCTGTTTCCCTACTCAGAACCTTGTGCGCTCTGTACAGAATCGTTTATATTCGAGGCTGATCAGGCGATCACTGGTCACGGCCAGTCAAACTGTGACAACCAGTCAATTCTAGCCATCGGCCGATTGATCGCTTGATCTTTATTATAAATGTAAAAACAGTTTTTAAAAAAATCTATTTTGGAGTCGATGCGTGAATTACCAGAAAAAAGAATCACGATTCAGAACTGAATAGATTTTTTCCCTCACCTCTAACAAATTGACACTAATGTAACACCATGTATTAGCTGTATGTTAATGCTTTTAGCACTGGTATATTGTACAACATATTGGCAAGTTCCACAAGACAATTGTATTTTTTCCCTCCATTCTTTATTGTGTATGCTTGCACATGCAAAAAGTGCATTAAGCTGCATGGCCAAGGGGTGAGAGCTGAGGTTAATTCCCAAATACTCATGTTGAATTTGTTTATGGGGATTTTGATGATAAATGATTGAGATGGTGTGAATATAAAATGTTAACAATTTAGGAAAGTAAAAGTAGTAAAAGTAAAATGAGAAAATAAATAAGATTCAATTCAATTATGACTGAAAAGCAAAGGTGTGTAATAGCATGTTGTGTGTTAAGGTTCTCATGGGTATAATCAAAGGGTTTGCAGAGTTGAGGCTGCTGAGTATTTTTAAAGTGATTTAGAGGCTCTGTCAATAAAGATATTAACACTGCAGTTCTCACATAATTGGACACATACACACAGGCAGTGTGGGGGCCTCCTACACCGTCTTATTTCGACAGCTAATAGTGTTGAAATATGTAGGGTTACTACAGCAGGACTCTGCTAGTTGTCTGCTGGCATTCTTGTTTGTCAGCTTGGAACTAGTTATCCTGCATGAAAACATCCAGGAAATATTTAATAGCCTGAAAGAAGTGTGTACTGTCTAGTGTAGTAAAACCAGTCCCTCATCCACAACTACTCGGTAAGGAATACAGATTATCCATTAGTATACTTTACAGAATTAGGAAGGACATCTTATAGCCAGAAGTATTTACTCACCCATCCAAATCATTGAATTCAGATTTTCTGATCACTTCCAACGTTACTGGTGTATAAAATCAAGCACCTAGGCATGCAGACTGCTTTGACACAGTTTGTCAAAGAATGTCACTTTCTGGGATTCCAGCATAGTACCGTGATGGGATGCCACCTGCGCAATAAGTCCAGCTGTGAAATTCCCTTGCTGCTTAATACTCTACAGTCAACTGTTAGTGGTATTATAACAAAGTGGAAGCGATTGGGAACAACAGCCACTCAGCCACAAAGTGGTAGGCCATGTAAAATCAAAGAGTGGGGCGAGCAGGTGCTGAGATACAAAGTGCACAGAGGTTGCCAATTTTCTGCAGAGTCAATAGCTACAGACCTCTAAACTTTATATAACTTTTAGATTAGCTCAAGAACATTGTTCGTGGAGCTTCATGGAATGGGTTTCCATGGCCGAGCAGCTGCATCCAAGCCAAGTGCAAAAACATTGGATGCAGTGGTGTAAAGCACACTGCCACTGTACTCTAGAGCAGTGGAGACGTGTTCTCTGGAGTGACGAACCACGCTTCTCTGTCTGGCAATCTAGTAGAAGAGTCTAGAGAACGGTACTTGCATTGTGCCAAGTGTAAAGTGTGGTGGAAGGGGATAATGATTTTTTATTTATTTATTTTTTTTCCCCAAGGAGTTAGCTCGGCCCCTTAGTTACAGTGAAGGAACCCTTAATGCTTCAGCATACCTAGACATTTTAGACAGTTTTATGCTGCCCAACTGTGGGAGCAGTTTGCGGGCGGCCCCTTCCTGTTCCAACACGACTGCGCACCAGTGGTCAAAAATTCCCATAAACACACTTCTAAACCTTGTAGAAAGCCTTTCCAGAAGAGTTAAAGCTATTATAGCTGTCATATCAAACCCTATGGATTAAGAATTGGATGCCAGTTTTATTAATTTTTACTTTTATTAAATAAAACTAATAAATAAAGCTGCTTTTCTTCTTCTTCTTCAAGTTCTATTTTGAAGTCATGAGCCCAAACCTCCACCCTTTTCTTTACCATAGGATTTAGCACTATATGTGCTCATTCTAATGATACTTGACATTTGCTTTTGTCTGGTGTTTGATATTAATTATGGTGTATTCTGACACGTGTATGTTTGCTCTGCTTGTGCGCCTGCAGGTAATTCCCAGCTAGGAGCCTCGATAGTGGACGCCCTGGACACACTGTACATAATGGGCCTCCATGACGAGTTTAAAGATGGTCAGGCGTGGATTGAAAAGAACCTGGACTTCAGTGTGGTAAGTGTTCATATCCAAATACTTAATATTTACACACATTTACAAATAGTGTTTGCCTTTTCATTATTGAATATAAAGTTGTTCATCCATTCAGTATAAAATTTGTGTTAAAAAATAAGAAGAATATGTTCTGATATCTTATGACAAAGAAATATCACAGGACTTCGAGCTAAGCTTCATGCAGGGTACGTTAATAATAATCACCACCCGTGTCAGATTTAGTGGCCCCGCCCCCTGCACACATCTTCTGAAGGGGAGGTCGCATGCCAAGTGAGCCCTTTGGAGTAACCGAGTGCCAAAGAAAAATTTAGTCGCACTTTCGTCACTGATTAGCCATAACATTACGACCACTCCCCTAATATTGAGTATAATTATTACTTGAGTGACTTTGACGAGCGCTGGTGTAGATCAAATTGATAAAAAGATTAATGCTGGTTATGATGGAAAGGTGTCAGAAAACAGTGTATCACTATCTTTTTGGCATAAGGTGGGGACCTACTCAATATTAGGCTATTTTATATATGATCACCTCAAAGGTTTTTTAAAAATAAATAAATACTGAATTACCTAATACATCCAGACAGAACTCAAAAGGCTACAAGAGAGACGAATTTAAAATTAGTATGTCTGAAGTCCAAGTCACCCAAACACCTCTGCCTAGTAGTTTAATGGTTATCTTGTATGAAGAACTTCTATTAGACATGGCCTTTTCTTTCTGCCAGAATTTTATTCAGTTTTCTGAACATCGGACACCAAAGCTTTTCGGTCTCTTATTTGGCCAATGGGGATAAACAGTGTGTGTTCGTTTGTAGCTTTAGTCAGTATTAATAATAGCAGTGAGTGTTATTATCAGTAGCAATACATATGTATTAGGTCTGTGACTCTCGGGACATGACCAGAGCCTTAGTGGCCGACGGTCTTCTTCACTAATTATTGAGTGTGTTTAATGGTTAAGAGACAACCAAAGTGTTCCAGTGCTGGGCGTTGTAAACTTTTGACCCTATTTGCTTTTATTTTCCACTGCCAATATTTTTAGGTCTCTAGTGTTTCAATTACTGCTGGATTACACATGCCACATCTTTTCATCATTCAAACCACAAAAAGACAATTAACATGCATAGTTGTCAACTTTATCAACTTGTTAAAGGTTTACTGGATAATGAAGAAATCTATTTATTCAGGTTTGGTAATTGGATGGTGTACCATACAAGTGTTTCTAATATGATTTGTACAATACCGCTGGGTCTCTTTTTAATTTTTTTTAAAAAGAATATAATTTTTCGTTATAGGTTATTCAGATGTTTTTGCTATTATAAAAAATACAAAAATAATCAATAGTTGCATCCTAGTTGTATAATCTCAAAGAGCTGATCTAGTCTATTTAAGTAGTATGCTCATATCTGCTAATTTATTCTGTGCATGTATCTCTCTGGTAGAGCTGTGATGATGGATGAGGCTGCACGCCATAATAGTTACAGTAATTGTGAAAACTAACCAAAAAGCTGAGCTCCTGGACTTTGATTTAACATTTTCCATCCATGTTTATCCTCTTCAAGAACACTTTCTTGAAAGTATAGCTGGAGAAAAAGATGGAAAATCAAAGAGTTATCTAAAGCACTGTGTATGTGACAAATAAAATTAGAATTTGATTTGAATTTGAAGCATGGCCTTGTCGTTTTTGTTCCATTAAGAAGTCATCCCATCTTCCTGAGTAGAAGTGGATAAGTGAGTTCATGTTGCAGCGAGGCGTTTTTGGGATTGAATGACCAATTTTAGGTTGCACACTGTAAAAATGGGTTTTACAACATAGCAACTCTTCATACTGTAACTCACACCGTCTCAGTTCGTCGTCTTATTATGCATTCGTGCACCAGCAGTTTTATTGATGGTGTGTGTGTGTGTGTGTGTCCCAAAGTCCAATTTGTAGATGGGATTCTCTCAGTGATGTTAATCACAGCAGACTTACTCACATACAGGACAAGAAACATCTTTATTCTTGGTTCTCAATCTCAAAACACAGACACACACACACACACAGCACTGTTTAAATGCATGGTATATTCTGCCAAGGTGTGGTATTGAGGATATTGCTTCTACAGGTCTAAAATATTTATTCCTTGTTCTTCTTTTTCTCCACAGAATGTAGAAGTGTCTGTCTTTGAGGTCAATATCCGCTTTATTGGAGGACTGCTTGCTGCATACTACCTCTCTGGGCAAGAAGTAAGATTCACCAGAATATTTGCTAATGGTTCTGAAATCAAAATAAATAAATATCACAGAGAGCAGTGTACGTAATGCTCAGAAATGTAGTAATTATGTAATCAAAATTTTAGTATAAGGAAGAACCTAAAAAAAAAAGCTCTCCGAAAAACTTGTTGTATTTTGTACGTGTCCCTCATGACATGGTCCCACTGTCCTGAATAGTGAGTGCTCTTTGAGGAAATAGGTTTTCCTCAGGCAAATTAACTCTCTCTACTGCTAGCTTACTCACATATAGCATATCTACTCCCATATTGTACCACAACCTTCCTGTTTTTAGTGTAAGGGCCCAAATGACACAACCACTTTGGGTTAGGGGCTTTTGTTTGAATTGCAGCAGCACCATAAGCATTTGTGGTCTGGGACTTAAGAGAGCACAACTGGTTATATTCTGGATGGGAAATAAAAATGGCCTACAATCTCAAAGCTGTTGATCCTTAATGCTGCAGTGTGTGTGCCAGTTTAGGTGGACAGAACAGAGCAGTCAGTAGATGCTTCACCTATAAGTGTGGGTATTTTGTAGTACTATTTTGTCTGTAGTAGTTGGCCATTGTTCTATGACGCCACTCATCAATAATGCATTTCTGCCCGCACCCGTATCATGGTCTGTTTTTTAAATGCACCATTCTGTGAAAACTTTAAAGACTGTTTGTGCGTGCACACGTACGTGCATGTGTGTGGCAATATCTTTGGAGATTAGTAGGTTCTGAAATACTCAAAGTACTCAAACGTTATGCGTTGTACTGCTGCCACATAATTGGCTGATTTAAGATATGTGCATGAATGTATATTTCTCTTAAAGTCCTGACTGAAGTACATGGATTTGAGCTGAATTATTGATGTCCAGCTACTTGAATGATTCGACACTGTGTTGAATTATTTTTGTTCCAAACAAACAAGGTTTTTGAATTCAGACATTTGAGAAACGTTTATCTATCTATATCTCCTTAAATTATATGTTTGTTTGGTAAAGATTAATAAGTTTTTTTAAATAGTTTTTTTAACGGGAGAATAATGTGACAAATTTCTTTACTTTTAAGCCAATTCAGAGACCAGAACATAGTTCTGTGGTGTGATATGAAGCGGACTGTTCAGTTTCTTAAAGTCATTTTTTTGCCTTTAAATTTGAGGTTGCAGCTTGAGACCCTCTTAAAGTTCTTAACCAGAAAAGGTGTATCAGAGTCTTCTAACCTTGAACTTCTTCCTCATTAGTCTAACTCGTAAAGACTTGGTGTGCTAGAAATGGATGTGAAAGAAATCAAACTTTGTTTCACAGATGCAGGCTAGACAAAAAGAAATGGTTCCAGAAATACAGTTGAGAAATGAAGAGTGGAGGTAAAGATTGACAGATACAGCAGGGAAATGGAATTAAAGAATGGAGATGAAGATGGAAAAAGGGATAGATCTAGAAATACATCTTTAAAATGACAAAGGAGAATGGAGACGAAGGAGGAGAATTAAGTGGAAAGTTTAACTAGACATAAAGCTCTTGTGACTCTCCTCACAGCACCGCTGCCTCCATTCTGGCCCACTGCTGTCAGAATATTCCCGACCAGCCTGCTTCAACATGATGGATGATGTTTACTCACCCTTTCCTCTCCCCTTTACTCTTTTTTTTTTTTTTTTTTTTTTTTTTTGCTCCTTATTTTTCAGTTCTCTTTAGCCCTCTGTCCTAGCCTGTGTGTTGGAATGAAAGATGAAAGAGAAATGTAGCACTGTAGAGTTTAGAGATGTGTTCCTACATTGAGCCTCTAGACTATAATTAACAGCTCATTAATTGACTGAAAAGGTCTCTCTTGGCCCGAGAGCCCTTAGTAACAGGTGTTTCCAGCACAAGCCGAAATCATCTTCTGTGCTCAGGTCCAGCACTCGTCAGACAACACTTTATGGGAATCCCAGTGCGAGCTATACTGCTTTTTGTAATTTTTCAGCTTCAAAATTCCTGAAGCAAAATATGGAGGGACAGTTATAAAGACTGTGATGTTTACTGAATAAAAAAAAAAGGACAATTTAGTGCATATTTAGTCCCTCAGCAGCCAAACCTGTTCTAAAAGTGCTGTTTTGTGAAAAGAGTCAGTCACGACTCACCCTTAATAGAAAAATGGAAAAGTTTGAATGCTCCGTTAACATGCTGATATCCATAAAACATCAAATGGAAATTTCATTTTGTCCCCTTAATATCTCTCAAATTTCATCAGAAGCATTTTTTATAGGGTGCTTTTAAAGTTCAACATTCAGTACTAATATTACTTGCATAAGCTTAAGGCATAATGCAAGGCAATGAAATTACTTCTTGGCACAGAATTGTCCAAAACCTGTCCTAATATTCTTTTAGCTACTGTACCTCCAAATCTGATGAACACCAGAATACAGGCACCTCATAAAACCCCATGTTGTTAATACTTGCACAATAATTTACAAGCTGAACCTGAAGACACAGTTGTAGTTTTATATGCCTTAAGCTGTTCAGCTGTGCCATTTGGAATGCAAAGCTAAAAGCTGCTCCATGCCTTGTTAAAGGCTTTAGGTGACTACCTGCATGACACCATTTGACCCACAGGGGTTTGCTGTGCAGAATGTGTTTAGCAAAGAGATAGAAAAAACATTTTAAACTAGTCTGAGCTTAACTGTGCTTGTGTTAAAATTCCATCTGACAGGTTTTAACCCCTCACCCTACAGAAGAAAAGGTGATTTGAATATTTAGGCCTGATTCTATATTTAAAGGAAATACAAATATTTAAAAATGCTGAGAAATGTAGCTTGCCTCGGTTTAAAAAATTATTTAAAGAAAACCAAATTTATAAATAAAAAATGAAGTGTTGGGTGCGTTTGTGATTGTGTGCAGGCTGAGAGGCAAGACTCTAAATTATACACTCATACCACAGGTCCAATCAATAGGCCTGATGGAGAACATTCTTATTCTAAACTAGTTTTACCTCCCTCTTTATATTGCAGCTAAAGACAGACCTTTTTCCTGCCATGCTAAATTAACAACAAAATTAGCTAAGAGGGTAGAACAGTGATTACTGACCCTACAGTGCTCACTTAGGTTAATTAGTGACCCAATGTCTTGTTCCCACTGTGCTTGATTTCATGAAGGGATGTGCAGGAAAATACTTTACGCTGTTACCAGGTGACCAAACCAATGAAAATGACCCATTTTTTT